>NC_069505.1:195427218-195517218 GCF_027579735.1 Bombina bombina | reverse complement strand
CGTGACTTTACTACTTCCTATTTGCAAATAGCCTATATACATATACATACACTTCTGTATGTGTGTGTAATATTTTTTTTTATAATATACATATATATATATATATATATATATATATATATATATATATATATATATATATATATATATATACTGTATGTGTATGTATATATATATATATGTATATATATATATATATATATATATATATATATATGCATATACAGTATATGGAAAAAAGTTAAAATATGTGAAATAATTTGTGGTTTCATGTGTCTTGAGGCGTGCCAATACCTGCTCTTATTATTATATACATTTTGGTCACTTTGGCAGCACTCCACAATATGTGCATTTAAAAACATATGCTTTTATTAGATGTGCTTAACCATTATTTCTTACTGATTTATCACTGGGGAAACTGACCAAAGCCCTTTTGGTTTAAAGCACTCCACCCAGTTCAGGTGTGTTCCAGACACAGATATTTAACTGTGTGTATATAAAGCCAGAAAACCTCATCCCATGCAGTCTGTATGAGAGGTATAGTATTGTAATGTTGGAATGTTATTTTGGTATATTAGAATTGTATTGGCTAATTTCATAGTGTTAAGAGATGTTGAGAAAGCAATTTTTTGCAGCATTGGGAAACAAGTTTGAAGTATGTGTAATAACATGTAGCCAGGAAGCCTCATCCCATGCAGTCTGGATGAGAGATTGGAAATTCTATTTTGATATATTAGAATTGTATTCTTGAGCTTAGCTTGGCTAAATTTTAGAGTTAGGACCAGTCTTTTGTGGGACACCTTGTAAGTGGTGACTGGCTGAGCAGAATATGGCCATATTGTGTGACTAAGATTCCATCTTTATTTAAAAAAGGCAAATAAAAAGGCAAATAAAAGCAATAAAAGAAATTCCTTGGGCAGGGGATTGATTTATAGCATCAGCAATAGTCACTAATACATGCCTGTCATAGGTTTCAGAAAGTAATACACAAAACAAATAAAGCCCGATGTTGTGTTGAAATCTGCGACCCGACGGAATGTGCGACTGTGACATCACCACATTCCTGAGTGCACACGTAACTGGTTGACCACCAATCACCTGCTAGAGGCACCCCCTTCTGTCACGGTCGCACATTCCGTCGGCTCTCCTGACTCGCACTACTGTCACTAGGCTACCTACACATTGTTTTACACATACTGGTCTGCAGCCACTTATACAAAGGCCATAAAGAGACTAGGTAAGAGGGGCCCACCAAGTTGAATAAGTGTATTTACAAGATTTCCTGCACAAAATGGAGAAAAAGAGAACAGTACAGAGGATATGGAGTGCACGTAAGACCTGAGGATACTGCCAAATCTTCCAGCAAACAATATAGGTAAAATATAGTCCCCAGCACTCAATAGTGATTCTAGGCAATTTATTCACGTAAAAATAAGCAACGTTTCGGGGTCACAGCCCCTTATTCATGCTTCATACTAATACAACTACACAGTGGCTTTTAAACATTTTCAATTTGGCGCCATAGCACCAGGGATGGAGACTTAGCTCCCTCTTGTGGCAACCAATGGATATTTCATCCTTAATAATGCATAGATACCTTTATATATATATTATTTAATTAAACATCTCAAACATTTTATAATAAGCTTGTATCAATTCTTAAAAATTATACAAAAAATTACTAAAAAACCAATATTGATGCTGCTTTGAAAAAACATAATGATAGAAAGAAATACTCAATCTTAATGACAATTTATTGGAAAATTTATTAGAAAAAACAGGACAGGTCATAATCCTTATTAAGGCCCCTAGGTTTTCCTGTTTCTAATTTGTGGATCCACCACATTTCCCTTTGTTTTAAAAGGCGCTCTCTGTCCATACCACTCCTGTTAGGTTCAATGTGATCTATAATCTGCACCTAAGCTGGCTAATATTATGTCCTTTCTCAAGAAAATGGCCAGAGAGGGGTGCCTCTAAATGTTTACACCTGATATTAGATCGGTGTTGACTCATGCGGTCGTTTCCCCGCTATAGACCATAGAACAGGGACACTTAATGAGGTAGACCACATGCGTAGTCTCACAAGTAAAGAAACCTTTTATGTTATATTTATTTCCATTGTGTGGATGATGAAAATTGGCTCCCTTAATAATGGAATTGCAGCTCATGAAACTTAAACAGGGAAAAGTACCCACCCTTTTACTGCCTAAGACAGATTGTTTTAATTCCTTGTTGGAACCTATGTCTGTTCTTATAAGGTGGTCTCTAAGACTTTTCACCCTCTTGTGGGCCATAAGTGGTGGATCCCTGAACTGCACTATATCCTTATTACATCCCTCAAGGATATGCTAATTTTGGCGAATAAGTTTAGCTATTTTTCCACTTAAAGGATTATACTGACTTACAAATACCATCCTGTTTTCATTGATATTAGATGTTTTAGTAACAGTCTTATCTAAATTTTCAATAATACTGTCAAGTAATTTATGTGGGTAACCCCTATCTGTACATTTTTTTGCCATTTCTTTCAATCTGATTGTTTGTCTATCCTTAATGCTTACAATTCTATTGACCCTGAGGAGCTGGCTCCTAGGTAATGACTTCACCAATGTCCTAGGCTGAAAACTGTTATACTGAAGGAGGTTATTTTTATCAGTTTCCTTAATGTAGAGGTCGAACTCTAAGAGTTGGCCTGATTTGAGGAGCGTAAATTACTTGACAGCACTATTGAAAATTTAGATGACTGTTACTAAAATATCTAATATCAATGAAAACAGGATGGTATTTGTAAGTCAGTATAATCCTTTAAGTGGAAAAATAGCTAAACTTATTCGCCAAAATTGGCATATCCTTGAGGGATGTAATAAGGATATAGTGCAGTTCAGGGATCCACCACTTATGGCCCACAAGAGGGTGAAAAGTCTTAGAGACCACCATATAAGGACAGACTTAGGTTCCAACAAGGAACAAAAACAATCTGTCTTAGGCAGTAAAAGGGTGGGTACTTTTCCCTGTTTAAGTTGCATGAGCTGCAATTCCATTATTAAGGGAGCCAATTTTCATCATCCACACAGTGGAAAGAAATATAAAATAAAAGGTTTCTTTACTTGTGAGACTACGCATGTGGTCTACCTCATTAAGTGTCCCTGTTCTATGGTCTATATCGGGGAAACGACCCGTAAGGCCAGGGACCGCATGAGTCAACACCGATCTAATATCAGGTGTAAACATTTAGAGGCACCCCTCTCTCGCCATTTTCTTGAGAAAGGACATAATATTAGCCAGCTTAGGTGGCAGATTATAGATCATATTGAACCTAACAGGTATGGACAGAGAGCGCCTTTTAAAACAAAGGGAAATGTGGTGGATCCACAAATTAGAAACATTAAAACCTAGGGGGCTTAATAAGGATTATGACCTGTCCTGTTTTTTCTAATACATTTTCCAATAAATTGTCATTAAGATTGAGTATTTCTTTCTATCATTATGTTTTTTCAAAGCAGCATCAATATTGTTTTTTTAGTAATTTTTTGTATACTTTTTAAGAATTGATACAAGCTTATTATAAAATGTTTTAGATGTTTAATTAAATAATATATATAAAGGATAATTTATGGATTATTAAGGATGAAATATCCGTTGGTTGCCACAAGAGGGAGCTAAGTCTCCATCCCTGGTGCTAATGAAAATGTTTAAAAGCCACTGTGTTATTGCATTAGTATGAAGCATGAATAAAGATCTCCTGCATGGAGGCCTCACATATCTCAGGAGCGCTAGTGCCATAATTTTATTTCTAGGTCAGTCCAGCACAGGTGCATGGAAAAGTTCAGTTTGTAGGAAAACATTGCTAAACTTGCAATCTCAGGATTTATGTCAAGTATATAAAATTATAGTACTATCGCTCCTGAGATATGTGAAGCCTCCCTGCAGGAGATCTTGTAAATACGCTTATTCAGCTTGGTGGGCCCCTCTTACCTAGTCACTTTATGGCCTTTGTATAAGTGGCTGCAGACCGGTATGTGTAAAACAATGTGTAGGTCGCTTAGTGGCAGTAGTGCGAGTCAGGCGAGCCGACGAAATATGCGACCGTAACGGAAGGAGGTGTCTCTAGCAGGTGATTGGTGGTCAACCAGTCACGTGTGCGTCCAGGAATGTGGTGACGTCAAGGTTGCACATTCCGTGGGGTCGCAGATTTCGACACTACACCGGCAGCAAAAAGCTGACCTCTTACACTTGTACCTGAATACAGAGTTAGAATCCCCAGCCCCCTTTGCACTTCACTATAAAATATTTCACCAGCAGGGACAAGGCTAAAACTTCCTGTTGCTGCTGCCTAAAACCTAAACTTTTTTTTAGTGGCATCCCAACAATGTAGTGCAAGATGCACCCACCTTCTACATATAGGCACACAATGAGCAGGAGAGGAGGGGGGATTTTTATGTGGAGGGACTGCTGATCTTAGAGATAAAACAGGAGGAGCTGCTGCAACCAAGAAGAGAAATTGTACACCAGAAGATACAACTGATCCGTGGTTGAGTGTAGTCTGTACTCCTGTAGGGCACAGCCTCCTTCCTAGCAGATGCCTCTCCTCCTCTTGCTGTTTTTCACCGGTTAGTACAGGGATTACTAGCAAACCAGAAGTGCCGCACACGCCACCTGCTGGAATTCCTGTGAACTGTCCAATTTTTCAGCAAAAATCTGTTTTATGTTGACTGTGCTCGCGACCCAGTAAACATGGTGTTGCGACCCAGTACTGAGTCGCGACCCATGGTTTGAAGAACCCTGTGCTAAATCACTTAAAACTGATGCAGTATAATTGTAAAAAGCTGAGAGGAAAATATCACCTGAGCATCTCTATGTAAAAACGGAAGATATTTTACCTCACAATTTCCTCAGCTCACCAGAGTAAGTTCTGTGTAAAAAGTTATACTTCAGTTACTGCCCAGCTGCAGGTAAAAAAAAGAAGAAGAAATGAACTGCAGCCAATCAGCATCAGCAGTGCTGAGGTCATGAACTCTTTTACTGTGATCTCATGAGATTTCACTTAACTCTCATAAGATTTCATAGTAAACTTCCTTAAACTGAATAGGGAAATAACATGAGTGTGCACAAAGCTCACTCCCTTGCCTGTCCTGGGACAGACATACTCATTTGCTGTGTAAAGTCCTTTACACTGGAGTGTGAATACTTAGTACATTTTGAGGTAAAATATCTTCCTTTTTTACATATAGATGTTCAGGTGATATTTTCTAGTCAGCTTTTTACAGCTATGATGCATCATTTTCAAGTGTTTTAACATTTGGGTATCATGGCCCTTTAAGCTCAACTGGAG
Source organism: Bombina bombina (assembly GCF_027579735.1). Taxonomy (NCBI): domain Eukaryota; kingdom Metazoa; phylum Chordata; class Amphibia; order Anura; family Bombinatoridae; genus Bombina; species Bombina bombina. The sequence continues at coordinate 195,511,886 of NC_069505.1, read as the reverse complement.
CTTTTTTGTAAGTATATTAAATTTTGTATAGGTTGAACTTGATAGACTTCTCTCTTTTTATGACCTCATCTACTATGTTACTATATTAATAATTGTCTAGATTATGAGTTTTGCGATATACCGGGTGCGTAAATAACCCAATAAAATTAGCGGTACCGCACTTTCCATAGTGCTGCCATTACGAGTTACTGAAAAACCTCATTGTGCGTTAAGCTACATACCGCACAAAGGCCAAGGGCTGAGTTTACTTGCGATCGTGGAATGTCAAATCGCCCTTACACAACCCCATTGATGTCTATGGGGAAAAGAAAGTTATGTTTAAACCTAACACCCTAACATAAACCCCTAGTCTAAACACCCCTTGTTCGCCGCCCCCCAACATCGCTGACACTAAATAAAGTGATTAACCCCTAAACTGCTGCCCCCGCATCGCTAACACCTAAATAAACCTATTAACCCCTAAACCGCCGCCCCCCCACATCGCTACTACTATAATAAAACTATTAACCACTAAACCGCCCCCCCTGACATTGCCGACACCTAAATAAAGTTATTAACCCCTAGTCCGCCGCTCCCCAACATCGCCAATGCTAAATAGATTGATTAACCCCTAATCTGCCGCTCCCTGACATCGCCGACACTAAATAAACCTATTAAACCTTAAACCGCCGCCCCCCAACATCGCAACTAATAAATAAACCTGTTAACCATTAAACCACAAGCCTCCCACATCATAACTAATAAACTAAACCTATTAACCCCTAAACCTAATACCCTCTAACTTTAAATTTAAAGTTACAATATAAACATCTTTAAATAAATAAAAACTTACCTGTGAAATAAAAAAAACTAACATTAAACTATAAATTAACCTAACATAACTATTCTAATAAAAAAAAAATACTACCAATTAAAAACCTAAATCTAAACTACTTATTGTCCCTAAAGGGGCATTTGTATGGGCATTGCCCTTAAAAGGGCATTGAGCTCTTTTACTGCCCTTTTTGTAGTATTAGGTTTATTTAAAGTGAAAGTAAACTCCTCCCAGGGGAGTAATTGCCTGAGGCCATGCCGTGATTGGAGGAAGGCGGAGTAGGAGATTGTGAGAAGAGCGAAGAGGACGGGAGGGAGAGTATCTGGAGACAAGGTCTGAAATGTAAGGGGGAGCAGTGCCGTTGAGGGCTTTTTATGTTAGAGTGAGGATTTTGTGTTTAATCCTTGAGGCAAGAGGAAGCCAGTGAAGGGATTGGCAGAGAAGTACAGCAGATGAAGAGCGACATGTAAGGAAGATGAGCCTGGCAGAGGCATTCAATATGGATTGTAAAGGAGCTAGGCGGCAGCTAGGTAGACCAGAGAGGACAGAGTTGCAATAGTCGAGGCGGGAAAGTATGAGAGAGTGGATTAAAATTTTAGTTGTGTTTTGTGTAAGGAAATGTCTAATTTTAGAGATTCTTTTAAGGTGGAAGCAGCAGGCTTTAGCCAAGAACTCTCTCACTGAATGCGAGGAGTGAAAGAAATGTCTGAGTCAAGTGTGACCCCAAGTCATCGGGCATGCGGGGTAGGGGTAATGATGGAATTATCAACAGTTATAGAAAATTGGGGGTGGAGATTTTGGAAGAAGGAGGGAAAATAAGTAACTCAGTTAAAGAGAGATTTAGCTTAAGGTAGTGAGAGGACATCCAAGATGAGATATGAGAAAGACAGTGACACGGGTTAGTAAGGAAGGAGGTAGGTCTGGTGCAGAGAGGTAGATTTGGGTGTCATCAGCATACAAATGGTATTGAAACCCGTTGGACTTTATTAAAGAACCAATGATGACGTGTAGATTGAAAAGAGAAGGGGACTGAGGATAGATACATAGGAAGAGAACCACAAGAGCGCTGTGTCGCAGATGCCAAAGGATTGGAGGGTTTGGAGCAAAAGAGGGTGGTCGACAGTGTCAAAGGCTGCAGACAGATCAAGGAGGATAAGCAGAGAGAGGTGGCCTTTGGATTTTGCTGTAAGTAGGTCATTGGTAACCTTGACAATTGCTGTCTCTGGGGAGTGATGGGGACGGAATCCAGATTGCAGTGGGTCAAGAAGAGAGTTTAGTGTAAGGAAATGGGATAGACGTGCATATATTAGCTTTTCAAGGAACTTTGAGGCAAGAGGGAGTAGGGAAATAGGGCGGTAGTTGGATGGGGAGGTTGGACCGAGGGAAGGTTTTTTTGAGGATAGGTGTAACCAGTGCATGTTTTAGAGATGAGGAAAATATACCAGTGCTGAGGGTGAGGTTGAAAATGCGTGTGAGTATAGTGGGGAGGGTAGAAGAGAGGAAGGGGAGTAGCTGTGAGGGGATAGGGTCAAGGGGACAGGTAGTGAGGTGGGAGAACAGTATAAGGACAGAAACTTCTTCCTTGGTAAAAGGGGCAAAAGAGCTAAATTTATGGCTATTTGGGTTTTGGATGATTGTGTGCTTTTGAAGGGGTGGGGGCTTGGTAGTATGTTGAGAGCTGATTTCATTTCTGATGGAGTCTATTTTGTTATTGAAGTGGCTGGAAAATCTTGAGCTGAGAGAGAAGTTGTATTAGGAAGTGAGGGTGGGCGGAGATGAGTATTAAACGCAGGGCCGGTGCTAGGAATTTTGGCTACACAGACGAAGACACATTTTGCCGCCCCCCCCAAAAAAATAAAAATAAATAATATATATATATATATATATATATATATATACAGGGAGTGCAGAATTATTAGGCAAATGAGTATTTTGACCACATCATCCTCTTTATGCATGTTGTCTTACTCCAAGCTGTATAGGCTCGAAAGCCTACTACCAATTAAGCATATTAGGTGATGTGCATCTCTGTAATGAGAAGGGGTGTGGTCTAATGACATCAACACCCTATATCAGGTGTGCATAATTATTAGGCAACTTCCTTTCCTTTGGCAAAATGGGTCAAAAGAAGGACTTGACAGGCTCAGAAAAGTAAAAAATAGTGAGATATCTTGCAGAGGGATGCAGCACTCTTAAAATTGCAAAGCTTCTGAAGCGTGATCATCAAACAATCAAGCGTTTCATTCAAAATAGTCAACAGGGTCGCAAGAAGCGTGTGGAAAAACCAAGGCGCAAAATAACTGCCCATGAACTGAGAAAAGTCAAGCGTGCAGCTGCCAAGATGCCACTTGCCACCAGTTTGGCCATATTTCAGAGCTGCAACATCACTGGAGTGCCCAAAAGCACAAGGTGTGCAATACTCAGAGACATGGCCAAGGTAAGAAAGGCTGAAAGACGACCACCACTGAACAAGACACACAAGCTGAAACGTCAAGACTGGGCCAAGAAATATCTCAAGACTGATTTTTCTAAGGTTTCATGAACTGCTGAAATGAGAGTGAGTCTTGATGGGCCAGATGGATGGGCCCGTGGCTGGATTGGTAAAGGGCAGAGAGCTCCAGTCCGACTCAGACGCCAGCAAGGTGGAGGTGGAGTACTGGTTTGGGCTGGTATCATCAAAGATGAGCTTGTGGGGCCTTTTCGGGTTGAGGATGGAGTCAAGCTCAACTCCCAGTCCTACTGCCAGTTTCTGGAAGACACCTTCTTCAAGCAGTGGTACAGGAAGAAGTCTGCATCCTTCAAGAAAAACATGATTTTCATGCAGGACAATGCTCCATCACACGCGTCCAAGTACTCCACAGCGTGGCTGGCAAGAAAGGGTATAAAAGAAGAAAATCTAATGACATGGCCTCCTTGTTCACCTGATCCGAACCCCATTGAGAACCTGTGGTCCATCATCAAATGTGAGATTTACAAGGAGGGAAAACAGTACACCTCTCTGAACAGTGTCTGGGAGGCTGTGGTTGCTGCTGCACGCAATGTTGATGGTGAACAGATCAAAACACTGACAGAATCCATGGATGGCAGGCTTTTGAGTTTCCTTGCAAAGAAAGGTGGCTATATTGGTCACTGATTTGTTTTTGTTTTGTTTTTGAATGTCAGAAATGTATATTTGTGAATGTTGAGATGTTATATTGGTTTCACTGGTAAAAATAAATAATTGAAATGGGTATATATTTGTTTTTTGTTAAGTTGCCTAATAATTATGCACAGTAATAGTCACCTGCACACACAGATATCCCCCTAAAATAGCTAAAACTAAAAACAAACTAAAAACTACTTCCAAAAATATTCAGCTTTGATATTAATTAGTTTTTTGGGTTCATTGAGAACATGGTTGTTGTTCAATAATAAAATTAATCCTCAAAAATACAACTTGCCTAATAATTCTGCACTCCCTGTATATATATATATATATATATATATATATAACTTGCTATTACTGCTTCTTAAAGGGACATTACAGTCAAAAATTTTATGCACATAGATGGTTTATATATTTGAAAGGAAACATAATTGCATGTGATATTCTCAGTGCACCAGCATTTTAAATACTGCAGCCGCTCAGAGTGCCAGTGGGGCTTATATCATGTCAGCAATTACCAAACTGACGGCTAGATTACGAGTTTTGCGTTATGAGGGGTGGGGTGCTAACTTGCACGTTATTGTCACTGCTCACTTCCCTACAGCGCTGGTATTACAGGTTTTTCTAAACCTGGTGTTAAAAGGCAAGAAGTGAGCGCAGAGCAAAATTGTGCTCCATACCGCACTCCAATACCAGCGCTGCTTAAGTCAGCGGTGAGCTGCTTGTACGTGCTCGTGCACGATTTCCCCATAGACATCAATAGGGAGAGCCGGCTGAAAAAAAGCCTGCAAAAAAGCAGCGTAAAGCTCCGTAACGCAGCCCCATTGATTCCTATGGGGAAACTAAATTTATGTTTACACCTAACACCCTAACATGAACTCCGAGTCTAAACACCCCTAATCTTACACTTATTAACCCCTAATCTGCTGCCCCCGACATCGCCGACACCTACATTATACTTATGAACCCCTAATCTGCTGCCCCTAACATCGCCGACACCTACATTATATTTATTAACCCCTAATCTGCCGCCCCAACGTCGCCACCACCATAATAAACATATTAACCCCTAAACCGCCGCACTCCCGCATTGCAAACACTAGTTAAATATCATTAACCCTTAATCTGCCGTCCCTAACATCGCCGCCACCTACCTACAATTATTAACCCCTAATCTGCCGCCCCCAACGTCGCCGCCACTATACTAAATTTATTAACCCCTAAACCTAAGTCTAACCCTAACCCTAACACTCCCTAACTTAAATATAATTAAAATAAATCTAAATAAAATCATTACCTAAATAATTCCTATTTAAAACTAAATACTTACCTGTAAAATAAACCCTAAACTAGCTAAATAACTAATAGTTACATTGTATCTAGCTTAGGGTTTATTTTTATTTCACAGGCAAGTTTGTATTTATTTTAACTAGGTAGAATAGTTATTAAATAGTTATTAACTATTTACTAGCTACCTAGCTAAAATAAATACAAATTTACCTGTAAAATAAAACCTAACCTGAGTTACACTAACACCTAACCTTACACTACAATTAAATAAATTACCTAAATTAAATACAATTAACTAAATTAAATACAATTACCTAAATTACAAAAACAAACAAACACTAAATTACACAAAATAAAAAAAGACATTATCAGATATTTAAACTAATTACACCTAATCTAATAGCCCTATCAAAATAAAAAAAGCCCCCCAAAAAAAAAAAAAAAAACCTAGCCTAAACTAAACTACCAATAGCCCTTAAAAGGGCCTTTTGCGGGGCATTGTCCCAAAGAAATCAGCTTTAACATGTAAAAAAAAAATACAAACACCCCCCTACCAGTAAATCCCACCACCCACACAACCAAACCCCCCAAATAAAAACCTAACTAAAAAAACCTAAGCTCCCCATTGCCCTGAAAAGGGCATTTGGATGGGCATTGCCCTTAAAAGGGAATTTATCTCTACTGCTGCCCAAACTATAACCTAAAAATAAAACCCACCCAATAAACCCTTAAAAAAACCTAACACTAACCTCCGAAGATCCACTTACAGTTTTGAAGAGCTGACATCCATCCTCAACGAACCAGGGAGAAGTCCTCAACGAAGCGGCAAGAAGTCCTCAACGAAGCCTTCATCCAAACCGGCAGAAGTGGTCCTCCAGACGGGCAGAAGTCTTCATCCAGACGGCATCTTCTATCTTCATCCATCCAGGGAGGAGCGGGTCCATCTTCAAGACATCCGGCGCTGAGCATCCTCTTCTTCCGACGTCTAATGAAGAATGAAGGTTCCTTTAAATTACGTCATCCAAGATGGCGTCCCTTGAATTCCGATTGGCTGATAGAATTCTATCAGCCAATCAGAATTAAAGGTGAACAATTCCTATTGGCTGATGCAATCAGCCAATAGGATTGAGCTTCAATCCTATTGGCTGATCCAATCAGCCAATAGGATTGAGCTCGCATTCTATTGGCTGATTGGAACAGCCAATAGAATGTGAGCTCAATCCTATTGGCTGATTGCATCAGCATTGCCCCAAAGAAATCAGCTCTTTTACATGTAAAAAAATACAAACACCCCCCCAACAGTAAAACCCACCACCCACACAACCAAACCCCCAAATATTAAATTATTGGTAATTTAGTTTAGGCTAGGGTTTTTTTTTTTTTGGGGGGGGGGGGCTTTTTTTATTTTGATAGGGCTATTAGATTAGGTGTAATTAGTTTAAATATCTGATAATGTCTTTTTTTTATTTTGTGTAATTTAGTGTTTGTTTGTTTTTGTAATTAAGGTAATTGTATTTAATTTAGGTAATTTAGGTAGATGTTAGTGTAACTCAGGTTAGGTTTTATTTTACAGGTAAATTTGTATTTATTTTAGCTAGGTAGTTAGTAAATAGTTAATAACTATTTAGTAACTATTCTACCTAGTTAAAAAAAAAATACAAACTTGCCTGTAAAATTAAAATAAACCCTAAGCTAGCTACAGTGTAACTATTAGTTATATTGTAGCTAGATTAGGGTTTATTTTACAGGTAAGTATTTAGTTTTAAATAGGAATTATTTAGGTAATGATAGGAATTTTTATTTAGATTTATTTAAATTATATTTAAGTTAGGGGGTGTTAGGGTTAGACTTAGGTTTAGGGGTTAATAACTTTAGTATAGTGGCGGCGACATTGGGGGTGGCAGATTAGGGGTTAATAACTGTAATGTAGGTGTTGGCGATGTTGGGGGCAGCAGATTAGGGGTTCATAAATATAATGTAGGTGTTGGCGATGTTAGGGGCGGCAGATTAAGGGTTAATAATATTTAACTAGTGTTTGCGAGGCGGGAGTGCGGCGGTTTAGGGGTTAATATGTTTATTCTAGTCGCGGTGATGTCCGGAGCAGCAGAATAGGGGTTAATAATTTTATTTTAGTGTTTGCGATGCGGGTGGGCTTCGGTTTAGGGGTTAATAGGTAGTTTATGGGTGTTAGTGTACTTTAACACTTTAGTTATGAGTTTTATGCTACAGTTTTATGCTAGTTTTATGCTACAGCTTTGTAGTGTAAAACTCATAACTACTGACTTTAGAATGCGCTACGAATCTTAGGCTGTACCGCTCACTTTTTGGCCTCCAAATAATAGCTTGTAATATCGGCGCTATGGAAGTCCCATTGAAAAAAGACTTTACGCAAATTGCTTAAGTTAATTTGCGGTACGGCCAAAAAAGTGTGCGGGACAGCTGTACCTACAAGACTCGTAATTGCAGCGGTAGTGAAAAAACAGCGTTATGAGCCTTAACGCTGCTTTTTTACTCATAATGCAAAACTCGTAATCTAGCCATGAGTTATTACCAGATGATACAAGCACCTTAGGCTTTCTGAGCAAGAGCTGTGTTTAAAATGCTGGTGCACGGTGCATACTTAAATACACTTTTGAAACAGCTATAGCTTTTGTTAGAAGTATTTTGCTAATACATGTATATTACACAAATGCTTCTATTCAAAAGCTTTGACAGATATACATAAACACACACACATTCATACACAAACACACACTCACACAAACACACACAAACGCATACACACACTCATATATACATACATAGTATTTTACATAGTATTTTACAGGTACTTTTGTATTTATTTTAACTAGGTGGTTATTAAATAGTTAATAACTATTTAATAACTATTCTACCTAGTTAAAATAAATACAAAGTTGCCTGTAAAATAAAAATAAAACCTAAGCTAGCTACAATGTAACTATTAGTTATATTGTAGCTATCTAAGGGTTTATTTTACTGGTAAGTATTTAGTTTTAAATAGGAATAATTTAATTAATGATAGTAATATTTATTTAGATTTATTGCAATTATATTTAAGTTAGGGGGTGTTAGGGTTAGGGTTAGACTTAGGTTTAGGGGTTAATAACTTTAATATAGTGGCGGCCACGTTGGGGGTGGCAGATTAAGGGTTAATAAATATAATGTAGGTGTTGGCGATGTTGGGGGCAGCAGATTAGGGGTTCATAAATATAATGTAGGTGTTGGCGATGTGGGGGGTGGCAGATTAGGGGTTAATAAATATAATGTAGGTGTCGGCGATGTTGGGGGCAGCAGATTAGGGGTTCGTAAATATAATGTAGGTGGCGGCGGTGTCCGGAGCGGCAGATTAGGGGTTCAAATTTTTATTATACTGTTTGCGATGCGGGAGGGCCTCGGTTTAGGGGTTAATAGGTAGTTTATGGGTGTTAGTGTACTTTTTAGCACTTTAGTTATGAGTTTTATGTTACGGCGTTGTACCATAAAACTCATAACTACTGACTTTTAAATGCGTTAGGACTCTTGACAGGGTAGGGTGTACCGCTCACTTTTTGGCCTCCCAGGACAGACTCGTAATATCAGCGCTATGGAAGTCCCATAGAAAAAAGTCGTTTTGCGGTAAGGCCAAAGAAGTGTGGGCGGTGCCCCTAAACCTGCAAGACTTGTAATACCAGCGAGCATAAAAAAGCAGCGTTAGGACCTCTTAACGCTGCTTTTCTACCCTAACGCACAACTCGTAATCTAGACGATAGTTTTTCTGTAATTTTCATTATTGGTGGGCAAACTCAGCTAACAAAATAAATTTAAAGGAGCTATTTATAGCTGTAGATGCCCCAGTATGTGTGCTATATGGGCTCCTGTATGTTTGCTGTATGGGCCCCTGTATGTGAACTGTATGGTCCCTTGTATGTGAGCTGTATGATCCCCTGTATGTGAGCTGTATGATCCCCTGTATGTGAGCTGTATGATCCCCTGTATGTGAGCTGTATGGGCCCGTGTGTGTGAGCTGTATGATCCCCTGTATGTGAGCTGTATGCTCCCCTGTATGTGAGCTGTATGCTCCCCTGTATGTGAGCTGTATGCTCCCCTGTATGTGAGCTGTATGGGCTCGTGTGTGTGAGCTGTATGGGCCCCTGTAAGTGAGCTGTATGGTGCCCTGTATGTGAGTTGCATGGGCCCCTGTATGTGAGCTGTATGGTCCCTTATATGTGAGCTGTATGGTCCCCTGTATGTGAGCTGTATGATCCCCTGTATGTGAGCTGTATGATCCCCTGTATGTGAGCTGTATGATCCCCTGTATGTGAGCTGTATGATCCCCTGTATGTGAGCTGTATGGTCCCCTGTATGTGAGCTGTATGATCCCCTGTATGTGAGCTGTATGCTCCCCTGTATGTGAGCTGTATGGGCCCGTGTGTGTGAGCTGTATGGGCCCCTGTAAGTGAGCTGTATGGTGCCCTGTATGTGAGTTGCATGGGCCCCTGTATGTGTGCTGTATGGTCCCTTATATGTGAGCTGTATGGTCCCCTGTATGTGAGCTGTATGATCCCCTGTATGTGAGCTGTATGGGCCCCTGTAAGTGAGCTGTATGGTGCCCTGTATGTGAGTTGCATGGGCCCCTGTATGTGTGCTGTATGGTCCCTTATATGTGAGCTGTATGGGCCCCTGTATGTGAGCTCTATGATCCCCTGTATGTGAGCTGTATGGTCCCCTGTATGTGAGCTGTATGGTCCCCTGTATGTGAGCTGTATGATCCCCTGTATGTGAGCTGTATGATCCCCTGTATGTGAGCTGTATGATCCCCTGTATGTGAGCTGTATGATCCCCTGTATGTGAGCTGTATGGTCCCCTGTATGTGAGCTGTATGGTCCCCTGTATGTGAGCTGTATGATCCCCTGTATGTGAGCTGTATGATCCCCTGTATGTGAGCTGTATGATCCCCTGTATGTGAGCTGTATGATCCCCTGTATGTGAGCTGTATGATCCCCTGTATGCGAGCTGTATGGTCCCCTGTATGTGAGCTGTATGGTCCCCTGTATGTGAGCTGTATGATCCCCTGTATGTGAGCTGTATGATCCCCTGTATGTGAGCTGTATGATCCCCTGTATGTGTGCTGTATGATCCCCTGTATGTGAGCTGTATGATCCCCTGTATGTGAGCTGTATGGTCCCCTGTATGTGAGCTGTATGATCCCCTGTATGTGAGCTGTATGATCCCCTGTATGTGAGCTGTATGGTCCCCTGTATGTGAGCTGTATGATCCCCTGTATGTGAGCTGTATGCTCCCCTGTATGTGAGCTGTATGGGCCTGTGTGTGTGAGCTGTATGGGCCCCTGTAAGTGAGCTGTATGGTGCCTTGTATGTGAGTTGCATGGGCCCCTGTATGTGTGCTGTATGGTCCCTTATATGTGAGCTGTATGGGCCCCTGTATGTGAGCTGTATGATCCCCTGTATGTGAGCTGTATGATCCCCTGTATGTGAGCTGTATGGTCCCCTGTATGTGAGCTGTATGATCCCCTGTATGTGAGCTGTATGATCCCCTGTATGTGAGCTGTATGATCCACTGTATGTGAGCTGTATGGTCCCCTGTATGTGAGCTGTATGATCCCCTGTATGTGAGCTGTATGGTCCCCTGTATGTGAGCTGTATGGGCTCCTGTATGTGAGCTGTATGGTCCCCTGTATGTGAGCTGTATGGTCCCCTGTATGTGAGCTGTATGGGTCCCTGTATGTGAGCTGTATGATCCCCTGTATGTGAGCTGTATGATCCCCTATATGTGAGCTGTATGGTCCCCTGTATGTGTGCTGTATGATCCCCTGTATGTGAGCTATATGATCCCCTGTATGTGAGCTGTATGATCCCCTGTATGTGTGCTGTATGATCCCCTGTATGTGAGCTGTATGGTCCCCTGTATGTGAGCTGTATGATCCCCTGTATGTGAGCTGTATGCTCCCCTGTATGTGTGCTGTATGATCCCCTGTATGTGTGCTGTATGATCCCCTGTATGTGAGCTGTATGATCCCCTGTATGTGTGCTGTATGATCCCCTGTATGTGAGCTGTATGGTCCCCTGTATGTGAGCTGTATGATCCCCTGTATGTGAGCTGTATGCTCCCCTGTATGTGAGCTGTATGATCCCCTGTATGTGTGCTGTATGATCCCCTGTATGTGAGCTGTATGATCCCCTGTATGTGTGCTGTATGATCCCCTGTATGTGAGCTGTATGGTCCCCTGTATGTGAGCTGTATGATCCCCTGTATGTGAGCTGTATGATCCCCTGTATGTGTGCTGTATGATCCCCTGTATGTGAGCTGTATGGTCCCCTGTATGTGTGCTGTATGATCCCCTGTATGTGAGCTGTATGATCCCCTGTATGTGTGCTGTACGATCCCCTGTATGTGTGCTGTATGATCCCCTGTATGTGAGCTGTATGGTCCCCAGTATGTGAGCTGTATGATCCCCTGTATGTGAGCTGTATGCTCCCCTGTATGTGAGCTGTATGATCCCCTGTATGTGAGCTGTATGATCCCCTGTATGTGAGCTGTATGGTCCCCTGTATGTGAGCTGTATGATCCCCTGTATTTGAGCTGTATGGTGCCCTGTATGTGAGTTGCATGGGCCCCTGTATGTGTGCTGTATGATCCCCTGTATGTGAGTTGCATGGGCCCCTGTATGTGAGCTGTATGGTCCCCTGTATGTGAGCTGTATGGTCCCTTGTATGTGAGCTGTATGGTCCCCTGTATGTGAGCTGTATGATCCCCTGTATGTGAGCTGTATGATCCCCTGTATGTGAGCTGTATGATCCCCTGTATGTGAGCTGTATGGTCCCTTGTATGTGAGCTGTATGGTCCCCTGTATGTGAGCTGTATGGTCCCCTGTATGTGAGCTGTATGATTCCCTGTATGTGAGCTGTATGATCCCCTGTATGTGAGCTGTATGATCCCCTGTATGTGAGCTGTATGGTCCCCTGTATGTGAGCTGTATGATCCCCTGTATGTGAGCTGTATGATCCCCTGTATGTGAGCTGTATGATCCCCTGTATGTGAGCTGTATGATCCCCTGTATGTGAGCTGTATGATCCCCTGTATGTGAGCTGTATGATCCCCTGTATGTGAGCTGTATGATCCCCTGTATGTGAGCTGTATGATCCCCTGTATGTGAGCTGTATGGTCCCCTGTATGTGAGCTGTATGATCCCCTGTATGTGAGCTGTATGGTCCCCTGTATGTGAGCTGTATGGTCCCCTGTATGTGAGCTGTATGATCCCCTGTATGTGAGCTGTATGGTCCCCTGTATGTGAGCTGTATGGTCCCCTGTATGTGAGCTGTATGATCCCCTGTATGTGAGCTGTATGGTCCCCTGTATGTGAGCTGTATGGTCCCCTGTATGTGAGCTGTATGGGTCCCTGTATGTGAGCTGTATGATCCCCTGTATGTGAGCTGTATGATCCCCTGTATGTTTGCTGTATGGGTCCCTGTATGTGAGCTGTATGATCCCCTGTATGTGAGCTGTATCATCCCCTGTATGTGAGCTGTATCATCCCCTGTATGTTTGCTGTATGGGCCCCTGTATGTGAGCTGTATGGGCCCCTGTTAGGGTTGCCACCTCGGCCATGTTTTCCTGGACACTTATGAGTTACACATGCTGCAGGGTATGCAGAGGGGAACATGAATTGCAACCCTGGACAGCACATGAATAGTCATTCTTGACAGCACTATTCATGTTATTCCCTGCATACCCTGCAGCATGTGTAACTCATAAGTGTCCAGGAAAACATGGCTGAGGTGGCAACCCTAGCCCCTGTATGTTTGCTGTATGGGCCCCTGTATGTGAGCTGTATGATCTACTGTAAGTGAGCTGTATGGTGCCCTGTATGTGAGTTGCATGGGCCCCTGTATGTGAGCTGTATGGGCTCCTGTATGTGTGCTGTATGGGCTCCTGTATGTGAGCTGTATGGGCTCCTGTATGTGAGCTGTATGGGCTCCTGTATGTGTGCTGTATGGGCTCCTGTATGTGAGCTGTATGGGCTCCTGTATGTGTGCTGTATGGGCCCCTGTATGTGAGCTGTATGGGCCCCTGTATGTGTGCTGTATGGGCCCCTGTATGTGTGCTGTATGGGCTCCTGTATGTGTGCTGTATGGGCTCCTGTATGTGTGCTGTATGGGCTCCTGTATGTGTGCTGTATGGTCCCCTGTATGTGTGCTGTATGGGTCCCTGTATGTGTGCTGTATGGGCCCCTGTATGTGAGCTGTATGATCTACTGTAAGTGAGCTGTATGGTGCCCTGTATGTGAGTTGCATGGGCCCCTGTATGTGAGCTGTATGGGCTCCTGTATGTGTGCTGTATGGGCTCCTGTATGTGTGCTATATGGGCTCATGTATGTGTTCTGTATGGGCCCCTGTATGTGTGCTGTATGGGCCCCTGTATGTGAGCTGTATGGGCTCCTGTATGTGTGCTGTATGGGCTCCTGTATGTGTGCTGTATGGTCCCCTGTATGTGTGCTGTATGGGCTCCTGTATGTGTGCTGTATGGGCTCCTCTATGTGTGCTGTATGGGCTCCTGTATGTGTGCTGTATGGGCCCCTGTATGTGTGCTGTATGATCCCCTGTATGTGTGCTGTATGGGCCCCTGTATGTGTGCTGTATGGGCCCCTGTATGTGTGCTGTATGGTCCCCTGTATGTGTGCTGTATGGGCCCCTGTATGTGTGCTGTATGGGCCCCTGTATGTGTGCTGTATGGGCCCCTGTATGTGTGCTGTATGGGCTCCTGTATGTGTGCTGTATGGGCCCCTGTATGTGAGCTGTATGGGCCCCTGTATGTGTGCTGTAGGGGCCCCTGTATGTGTGCTGTATGGTCCCCTGTATGTGTGCTGTATGGGCCCCTGTATGTGTGCTGTATGGGCCCCTGTATGTGAGCTGTATGGTCCCCTGTATTATTTGAGCTGTATGGGCCCCTGTGTGTGAGCTGTATGGACTCTGTATGTTTGCTGTATGGGCCCCTGTATGTGAGCTGTATGATCCCCTGTATGTGAGCTGTATGGGCCCCTGTAAGTGAGCTGTATGGTGCCCTGTATGTGAGTTGCATGGGCCCCTGTATGTGAACTGTATGGCCCCCTGTATCATTTGAGCTGTATGGGCTCCTGTGTGTGAGCTGTATGGGCCCCTGTATGTGAGCTGTATGGGCCCCTGTATGTGTGCTGTATGGGCCCCTGTATGTGTGCTGTATGGGCCCCTGTATGTGTGCTGTATGGGCTCCTGTATGTGTGCTGTATGGGCTCCTGTATGTGTGCTGTATGGGCTCCTGTATGTGTGCTGTATGGGCTCCTGTATGTGAGCTGTATGGGCTCCTGTATGTGAGCTGTATGGGCTCCTGTATGTGTGCTGTATGGGCTCCTGTATGTGTGCTGTATGGGCCCCTGTATGTGAGCTGTATGGGCTCCTGTATGTGTGCTGTATGGGCTCCTGTATGTGAGTTGCATGGGCCCCTGTATGTGAGCTGTATGGGCTCCTGTATGTGAGCTGTATGGGCTCCTGTATGTGTGCTGTATGGGCTCCTGTATGTGTGCTGTATGGGCTCCTGTATGTGAGTTGCATGGGCCCCTGTATGTGAGCTGTATGGGCTCCTGTATGTGAGCTGTATGGGCTCCTGTATGTGTGCTGTATGGGCTCCTGTATGTGAGCTGTATGGGCTCCTGTATGTGAGTTGCATGGGCCCCTGTATGTGAGCTGTATGGGCTCCTGTATGTGAGCTGTATGGGCTCCTGTATGTGTGCTGTATGGGCTCCTGTATGTGAGCTGTATGGGCTCCTGTATGTGTGCTGTATGGGCTCCTGTATGTGTGCTGTATGGGCTCCTGTATGTGTGCTGTATGGGCCCCTGTATGTGTGCTGTATGGTCCCCTGTATGTGTGCTGTATGGGCCCCTGTATGTGTGCTGTATGGGCCCCTGTATGTGAGCTGTATGGTCCCCTGTATTATTTGAGCTGTATGGGCCCCTGTGTGTGAGCTGTATGGACTCTGTATGTTTGCTGTATGGGCCCCTGTATGTGAGCTGTATGATCCCCTGTATGTGAGCTGTATGGGCCCCTGTAAGTGAGCTGTATGGTGCCCTGTATGTGAGTTGCATGGGCCCCTGTATGTGAACTGTATGGCCCCCTGTATCATTTGAGCTGTATGGGCTCCTGTGTGTGAGCTGTATGGGCCCCTGTATGTGAGCTGTATGGGCCCCTGTATGTGTGCTGTATGGGTCCCTGTATGTGTGCTGTATGGGCCCCTGTATGTGTGCTGTATGGGCTCCTGTATGTGTGCTGTATGGGCTCCTGTATGTGTGCTGTATGGGCTCCTGTATGTGTGCTGTATGGGCTCCTGTATGTGAGCTGTATGGGCTCCTGTATGTGAGCTGTATGGGCTCCTGTATGTGTGCTGTATGGGCTCCTGTATGTGTGCTGTATGGGCCCCTGTATGTGAGCTGTATGGGCTCCTGTATGTGTGCTGTATGGGCTCCTGTATGTGAGTTGCATGGGCCCCTGTATGTGAGCTGTATGGGCTCCTGTATGTGAGCTGTATGGGCTCCTGTATGTGTGCTGTATGGGCTCCTGTATGTGTGCTGTATGGGCTCCTGTATGTGAGTTGCATGGGCCCCTGTATGTGAGCTGTATGGGCTCCTGTATGTGAGCTGTATGGGCTCCTGTATGTGTGCTGTATGGGCTCCTGTATGTGAGCTGTATGGGCTCCTGTATGTGAGTTGCATGGGCCCCTGTATGTGAGCTGTATGGGCTCCTGTATGTGAGCTGTATGGGCTCCTGTATGTGTGCTGTATGGGCTCCTGTATGTGAGCTGTATGGGCTCCTGTATGTGTGCTGTATGGGCTCCTGTATGTGTGCTGTATGGGCTCCTGTATGTGTGCTGTATGGGCTCCTGTATGTGAGCTGTATGGGCTCCTGTATGTGTGCTGTATGGGCTCCTGTATGTGTGCTGTATGGGCTCCTCTATGTGTGCTGTATGGGCTCCTGTATGTGTGCTGTATGGTCCCTTGTATGTGAGCTGTATGGTCCCCTGTATGTGAGCTGTATGGTCCCCTGTATGTGAGCTGTATGATTCCCTGTATGTGAGCTGTATGATCCCCTGTATGTGAGCTGTATGATCCCCTGTATGTGAGCTGTATGGTCCCCTGTATGTGAGCTGTATGATCCCCTGTATGTGAGCTGTATGATCCCCTGTATGTGAGCTGTATGTTCCCCTGTATGTGAACTGTATGATCCCCTGTATGTGAGCTGTATGATCCCCTGTATGTTAGCTGTATGATCCCCTGTATGTGAGCTGTATGATCCCCTGTATGTGAGCTGTATGATCCCCTGTATGTGAGCTGTATGGTCCCCTGTATGTGAGCTGTATGATCCCCTGTATGTGAGCTGTATGGTCCCCTGTATGTGAGCTGTATGGTCCCCTGTATGTGAGCTGTATGATCCCCTGTATGTGAGCTGTATGGTCCCCTGTATGTGAGCTGTATGGTCCCCTGTATGTGAGCTGTATGGTCCCCTGTATGTGAGCTGTATGATCCCCTGTATGTGAGCTGTATGGTCCCCTGTATGTGAGCTGTATGGTCCCCTGTATGTGAGCTGTATGGGTCCCTGTATGTGAGCTGTATGATCCCCTGTATGTGAGCTGTATGATCCCCTGTATGTTTGCTGTATGGGTCCCTGTATGTGAGCTGTATGATCCCGTGTATGTGAGCTGTATGATCCCCTGTATGTGAGCTGTATGATCCCCTGTATGTGAGCTGTATGATCCCCTGTATGTGAGCTGTATGATCCCCTGTATGTTTGCTGTATGGGCCCCTGTATGTGAGCTGTATGGGCCCCTGTTAGGGTTGCCACCTCGGCCATGTTTTCCTGGACACTTATGAGTTACACATGCTGCAGGGTATGCAGAGGGGAACATGAATTGCAACCCTGGACAGCACATGAATAGTCATTCTTGACAGCACTATTCATGTTATTCCCTGCATACCCTGCAGCATGTGTAACTCATAAGTGTCCAGGAAAACATGGCTGAGGTGGCAACCCTAGCCCCTGTATGTTTGCTGTATGGGCCCCTGTATGTGAGCTGTATGATCTACTGTAAGTGAGCTGTATGGTGCCCTGTATGTGAGTTGCATGGGCCCCTGTATGTGAGCTGTATGGGCTCCTGTATGTGTGCTGTATGGGCTCCTGTATGTGAGCTGTATGGGCTCCTGTATGTGAGCTGTATGGGCTCCTGTATGTGTGCTGTATGGGCTCCTGTATGTGAGCTGTATGGGCTCCTGTATGCGTGCTGTATGGGCCCCTGTATGTGAGCTGTATGGGCCCCTGTATGTGTGCTGTATGGGCCCCTGTATGTGTGCTGTATGGGCTCCTGTATGTGTGCTGTATGGGCTCCTGTATGTGTGCTGTATGGGCTCCTGTATGTGTGCTGTATGGTCCCCTGTATGTGTGCTGTATGGGTCCCTGTATGTGTGCTGTATGGGCCCCTGTATGTGAGCTGTATGATCTACTGTAAGTGAGCTGTATGGTGCCCTGTATGTGAGTTGCATGGGCCCCTGTATGTGAGCTGTATGGGCTCCTGTATGTGTGCTGTATGGGCTCCTGTATGTGTGCTATATGGGCTCATGTATGTGTTCTGTATGGGCCCCTGTATGTGTGCTGTATGGGCCCCTGTATGTGAGCTGTATGGGCTCCTGTATGTGTGCTGTATGGGCTCCTGTATGTGTGCTGTATGGTCCCCTGTATGTGTGCTGTATGGGCTCCTGTATGTGTGCTGTATGGGCTCCTCTATGTGTGCTGTATGGGCTCCTGTATGTGTGCTGTATGGGCCCCTGTATGTGTGCTGTATGATCCCCTGTATGTGTGCTGTATGGGCCCCTGTATGTGTGCTGTATGGGCCCCTGTATGTGTGCTGTATGGTCCCCTGTATGTGTGCTGTATGGGCCCCTGTATGTGTGCTGTATGGGTCCCTGTATGTGTGCTGTATGGGCCCCTGTATGTGTACTGTATGGGCTCCTGTATGTGTGCTGTATGGGCCCCTGTATGTGAGCTGTATGGGCCCCTGTATGTGTGCTGTAGGGGCCCCTGTATGTGTGCTGTATGGTCCCCTGTATGTGTGCTGTATGGGCCCCTGTATGTGTGCTGTATGGGCCCCTGTATGTGAGCTGTATGGTCCCCTGTATTATTTGAGCTGTATGGGCCCCTGTGTGTGAGCTGTATGGACTCTGTATGTTTGCTGTATGGGCCCCTGTATGTGAGCTGTATGATCCCCTGTATGTGAGCTGTATGGGCCCCTGTAAGTGAGCTGTATGGTGCCCTGTATGTGAGTTGCATGGGCCCCTGTATGTGAACTGTATGGCCCCCTGTATCATTTGAGCTGTATGGGCTCCTGTGTGTGAGCTGTATGGGCCCCTGTATGTGAGCTGTATGGGCCCCTGTATGTGTGCTGTATGGGTCCCTGTATGTGTGCTGTATGGGCCCCTGTATGTGTGCTGTATGGGCTCCTGTATGTGTGCTGTATGGGCTCCTGTATGTGTGCTGTATGGGCTCCTGTATGTGTGCTGTATGGGCTCCTGTATGTGAGCTGTATGGGCTCCTGTATGTGAGCTGTATGGGCTCCTGTATGTGTGCTGTATGGGCTCCTGTATGTGTGCTGTATGGGCCCCTGTATGTGAGCTGTATGGGCTCCTGTATGTGTGCTGTATGGGCTCCTGTATGTGAATTGCATGGGCCCCTGTATGTGAGCTGTATGGGCTCCTGTATGTGAGCTGTATGGGCTCCTGTATGTGTGCTGTATGGGCTCCTGTATGTGTGCTGTATGGGCTCCTGTATGTGAGTTGCATGGGCCCCTGTATGTGAGCTGTATGGGCTCCTGTATGTGAGCTGTATGGGCTCCTGTATGTGTGCTGTATGGGCTCCTGTATGTGAGCTGTATGGGCTCCTGTATGTGAGTTGCATGGGCCCCTGTATGTGAGCTGTATGGGCTCCTGTATGTGAGCTGTATGGGCTCCTGTATGTGTGCTGTATGGGCTCCTGTATGTGAGCTGTATGGGCTCCTGTATGTGTGCTGTATGGGCTCCTGTATGTGTGCTGTATGGGCTCCTGTATGTGTGCTGTATGGGCTCCTGTATGTGAGCTGTATGGGCTCCTGTATGTGTGCTGTATGGGCTCCTGTATGTGTGCTGTATGGGCTCCTCTATGTGTGCTGTATGGGCTCCTGTATGTGTGCTGTATGGGCTCCTGTGTGTGAGCTGTATGGGCTCCTGTATGTGTGCTGTATGGGCCCCTGTATGTGTGCTGTATGGGCCCCTGTATGTGAGCTGTATGGACTCTGTATGTGTGCTGTATGGGCCCCTGTATGTGTGCTGTATGGACTCTGTATGTGTGCTGTATGGACTCTGTATGTAAGCTTTATGGGCCCCTGTATGTGAGCTGTATGGGCTCCTGTATGTGTGCTGTATGGGCCCCTGTATGTGTGCTGTATGGGCCCCTGTATGTGAGCTGTATGAGCTCCTGTATGTGTGCTGTATGGGCCCCTGTATGTGTGCTGTATGGGCCCCTGTATGTGAGCTGTATGGGCTCCTGTATGTGTGCTGTATGGGCTCCTGTATGTGTGTTGTATGGGCCCCTGTATGTGTGCTGTAGTGGCCCCTGTATGTGTGCTGTATGGGCCCCTGTATGTGTGCTGTATGGACTCTGTATGTGTGCTGTATGGGCCCCTGTATGTGTGCTGTATGGACTCTGTATGTGTGCTGTATGGACTCTGTATGTAAGCTTTATGGGCCCCTGTATGTGAGCTGTATGGGCCCTGTATGTGTGCTGTATGATCCCCGTTATGTGAGTTGTATGGGCCCCTTTATTTGAGCTCTATGGGCCCCTGTATGTGAGCTGTATGGGCCCCTCTATGTGAGTCGTATGGCCCCTTTATTTGAGCTCTATGGGCCCCTATATGTGTGCTGTATGATCCCCTCTATGTGAGTTGTATGGGCCCCTTTATTTGAGCTCTATGGGCCCCTGTATGTGAGCTGTATGGGCCCCTCTATGTGTGCTGTATGTGAGCTGTATGGGCCCCTCTATGTGTGCTGTATGTGAGCTGTATGGGCCCCTCTATGTGTGCTGTATGTGAGCTGGAGTTTGCAGGAAGATCTTACGGCTCTCTCCTGGATAAACGACTGAGCTTTCTTCAGGCTGGAAGCGATATTTTGACACAGTCTCTGCCTTTCCTCTTCACTCAGAACTTCCAGGTAAAATTTTCGCACCTAGGAAATAATAGTGCGTTAAATTAGAGTGTTTGTTTCACATACAGAAGTCCCTGAAACAGCAGGTTTATCCCATTTCATAAGGAAGCCAGAACTGCTGGTTTAGTTGTCACCAGTAAATAAATGCATATTTATATAGGTCCCTTAGTGCTGTGTACAATACAGAGCAAAAGTAAATGCCAATATGTGCCAGCTGGCTCCCTATACAGCAGATCAAGAGTACTCAGATGCAGGGAATAAGCAAGCAGGTGAATAGTATTGTTACATAATTTGTATAGTTTTGGTCTTGTCTGTAGCAATACCCTTAGTTAAACGGTCATTATAGTGCATATGTTACATGCTCTCATTCAGTAGAGCCTGTAATTTTATCAATAGCTACCCTGGAAAGCCATGTATTTAACTACTGCCGAGGGATTAAATACATAGGTAAACAACTGCTTGTAAACCACAGAGCACTGCTGGTCCTGCGCGGAAACTGCTGCTGACCCAATCAACAGAGGTAGTCACATGACCCAGCTCTGCAGCTAGCTCTGCTGATTGGATAGGAGGCAGTTCTGCTATTTATATACTTACGGTACTGATCTGTAACGTGCACAGTGCTGGTGACTGATCACTTACCTGCTTCACGTTATCTTCATCAGTGTCATATCTGGTTACATCTCCAGTAACACTGTAAACAGCCTCCTTAAATGCAGGGTCTTCCTTGGGGCCACCAAAGCTGTTAGGAAAGTAGTTTGGTGTGTTTCCTTCAGGGGACAAGAGTGAAAACTTGACTTAATCACAGTGCGAGTGCAATAACCCTCCCTCCTGGCAGAACCGAAACAGATGCACATTAGGGGGCCGATTTATTAAGTGCTTGACATCACTGAATGCCGACAACATACGCTGTCTGCATTTAACCTTGCACAAGCAGTTCTGGTGAACTGCTTGTGTAATGCCACCCCCTGCAGATTTGCGGCCAATCGGCCACTAGCAGGGGGTGTCAATCAACCCAATAGTATACGATCGGGTGGATTGATGTCCACAGCCTCAGAGGAGGAGGACGAGTTATGGAGCAGCGGTCTTTAGACCCCTACTTCTAAACTGCTGTTTCCGTGGAAACAGCTGCATAAGGCAGCATTCGAACGATTATAAATCGGCCCCATGGAGTTTGCCTGCTACAACTGTAAATCTTATCTAGAGGCTGTTGTCAGTCCTGCGGTTGGTTTCATTAGGTAATCATTTCTGATCTTTAGTCAGTGTGTTATTTTAGTGATCATAATCCTAAAATGCTTGTGCTGATAATGCTTCTGAAGCTCCAAACCTGTAACTCTTGGAAACAATATAAAAGCTTTATCTGCCATATTCATACCCTAGTCTCACACTCAAAACACCAAATGTGCATGATTGTGGCACAATTAATGTCAAACGATCATTCTGCTCAACAAATCATGGACACATGTGGTATGTGGGATTAGAACAGGTACAGTAAGCAACTGTGTTGGATTCTTTTTTTTTATTAGTGCAAAACTGCTTATTATTAATGATCTGAGTAGCTAGAACTAATCAGTGGCGCACACACATATGGTCTGGTCCAGATGCAGATAGATCTGATCTGAGTAGCTAGAACTAATCAGTGGTGCACACACATATGGTCTGTTACTGAGGCAGATAGATCTGATTTGAGCAGTTAGAACTAATCAGTGGGGCACACACATATTTTCTGGTACAGAGGGCAGATATATCTAAGCAGTTAGAACTAATCAGTGGTGCACACACATGGTCTGGTACTGAGGCAGATAGATCTGATTTGAGCTGTTAGAAATAATCAGTGGCGCACACACATATTGTCTGGTACAGAGGGCAGATAGATCTGAGCAGTTAGAACTAATCAGTGGTGCACACACATGGTCTGGTACAGAGGGCAGATAGATCTGATCTGAGCAGCTAGAACTAATCAGTGGCGCACACGCATATTATCTGGTACAGAGGCAGATAGATCTGATCTGAGCAGTTAGAACTAATTAGTGTTGCACACACATATGGTCTGGTACAGAGGGCAGATATATCTGATCTGAGCAGTTAGAACTAATCAGTGGTGCACACACATATGGTCTGGTATAGAGGGCAGATAGATCTGAGCAGCTAGAACTAATCAGTGGTGCACACACATATGGTCTGGTACAGAGGCAGATATATCTGATCTGAGCAGTTAGAACTAATCAGTGGTGCACACACATATGGTCTAGTACAGAGGGCAGATAGATCTGATCTGAGCAGTTAGAACTAATCAGTGGTGCACACACATATGGTCTGGTACAGAGACAGAAAGAACTGATCTGAGCAGCTGGAACTAATCAGTGGTGCACACACATATGGTCTGGTACAGAGGCAGATAGTCTGATCAGAGCAGTTAGAACTAATCAGTGGTGCACACACATATGGTCTGGTACAGAGGCAGATAGATCTGATCTGAGCAGTTAGAACTAATCAGTGGTGCACACACTTATGATCTGGTACCAAGGCAGATAGATCTGATTTGAGCAGTTAGAACTAATCAGTGGTGCACACACATATGGTCTGGTACAGAGGCAGATATATATCTGAGCAGCTAGAACTAATCAGTGGTGCACACACATATGGTCTGGTACAGAGGCAGATAGATTTGATTTGAGCAGTTAGAACTAATCAGTGGTGCACCCACATATGGTCTGGTACAGAGGCAGATATATCTGATTTGAGCAATTAGAACTAATCAGTGGAGCACACGCATATGATCTGGTGCAGAGGCAGATAGATCTGATCTGAGCAGTTAGAAATAATCAGTGGTGCACACACATATGGTCTGGTACAGAGGGCAGATATATCTGAGCAGTTAGAACTAATCAGTGGTGCACACACATATAGTTTGGTACAGAGGGCAGATAGATCTGATCTGAGCAGTTAGAACTAATCAGTGGTGCACACACATATGGTCTGGTACAGAAGCAGAAAGATCTGATCTGAGCAGTTAGATCTAATCAGTGGTGCACACACATATTGTCTGGTACAGAGGGCAGATAGATCTGATCTGAGTAGTTAGAACTAATCAGTGGTGCACACACTTATGGTCTGGTACAGAGGGCAGATAGATCTGATCTAAGCAGTTAGATCTAATCAGTGGTGCACACACATATTGTCTGGTGCAGAGGGCAGATAGCTCTGATCTGAGCAGTTAGAACTAATCAGTGGTGCACACACATATTGTCTGGTACAGAGGCAAATAGATCTGATCTGAGCAGTTAGAACACACATATGGTCTGGTACAGAGGCAGATAGATCTCATCTGAGCAGTTAGAACTAATCAGTGGTGCACACACATATGGTCTGGTATAGAGGGCAGATAAATCTGAGCAGCTAGAACTAATCAGTGGTGCACACACATATGGTCTGGTACAGAGGCAGATATATCTGATCTGAGCAGTTAGAACTAATCAGTGGTGCACACACATATGGTCTAGTACAGAGGGCAGATAGATCTGATCTGAGCAGTTAGAACTAATCAGTGGTGCACACACATATGATCTGGTACCGAGGCAGATAGATCTGATTTGAGCAGCTAGAACTAATCAGTGGTGCACACACATATGGTCTGGTACAGAGACAGAAAGAAATGATCTGAGCAGCTGGAACTAATCAGTGGTGCACACACATATGGTCTGGTACAGAGGCAGATAGTCTGATCAGAGCAGTTAGAACTAATCAGTGGTGCACAGACATATGGTCTGGTACAGAGGCAGATAGATCTGATCTGAGCAGTTAGAACTAATCAGTGGTGCACACACTTATGATCTGGTACCAAGGCAGATAGATCTGATTTAAGCAGTTAGAACTAATCAGTGGTGCACACACATATGGTCTGGTACAGAGGCAGATATATATCTGAGCAGCTAGAACTAATCAGTGGTGCACACACATATGGTCTGGTACAGAGGCAGATAGATTTGATTTGAGCAGTTAGAACTAATCAGTGGTGCACCCACATATGGTCTGGTAAAGAAGCAGATATATCTGATTTGAGCAATTAGAACTAATCAGTGGAGCACACACATATGATCTGGTGCAGAGGCAGATAGATCTGATCTGAGCAGTTAGAAATAATCAGTGGTGCACACACATATGGTCTGGTACAGAGGGCAGATAGATCTGAGCAGTTAGAACTAATCAGTGGTGCCCACACATATAGTTTGGTGCAGAGGGCAGATAGATCTGATCTGAGCAGTTAGAACTAATCAGTGGTGCACACACATATGGTCTGGTACAGAGGCAGAAAGATCTGTTCTGAGCAGTTAGATCTAATCAGTGGTGCACACACATAAGGGATTAAATGCCTACCGGTCGCTAGCCGTAGAAAGGAATATATAACCACTTACTCTATAATGAAATAAAAACACAACAACTTTTTATGGGTAAAATTTTAACCGTCACAGGTTAAACATTTATTAACTAACTAAGTAACTATGGAACCCAAGAAGGTTCAGATGGCGGCTGAACGAATTTCTATAATGACAACCCGGCACAGCAGAAGGTAAACGGCCCAAACGGAAACTGCAGCAGAGCGGGACCTCTGCTCATAGAAAAATTGCTACTAAGGGGTTAATGAGATCACGTGACCCACCCGCAAGGGGAAGGAGGGGCACCTCACGTGCACTTGAGGCTATCCACCCCTCACACTTTTAGATTGGTCATCACTCCCCCCGTTCACCCTTTCCAAGGCAACAGGGCCGTTACCTCCCGCCGAGCGGGTCTGGAAATAAGGACTACCCCCTAAAAAGGGGATCCGCTACTCAACCGCCAGAAGCCAGGTAGACCGGATATGGTAGGCCAATAACTAAAGAAGCTGACAAAGTAAGCCTGAATAGGTATACCCGTCGCCAACTAGGGGATACAAGTTAAATTTGGTAATGCTCAATCAACAATGTGGCTACTAAATTAGCCTGAGAAGGCATACTTAGCACCTAGTACAATAAATTAAATTTGGAAGCCATCTTGTAATAGGGAAGGGAGGGAGGGGAAAGAACTCGTCTGCACCGGATTCCAGGAAGAAGAGGGCCAGGAAGCTGATGATCCCCACTTTTAAGGTGAGTAGTGGGCCCCTCCCTTGCATGCAACATTGTTGCAACTAACCTCCCTAGCCAGCCCTCTTCTCCGATCTCTCCCTACGGCTTTAACCCTTAGCTTTGCTCCAGGCCCAATTGTGCCCTACACTGCCTTATTGTCTGGTACAGAGGGCAGATAGATCTGATCTGAGCACGTAGAACTAATCATTGGTGCACACACATATGGTCTGGTACAGAGGGCAGATAGATCTGATCTAAGCAGTTAGATCTAATCAGTGGTGCACACACATATTGTCTGGTGCAGAGGGCAGATAGATATGATCTGAGCAGTTAGAACTAATCAGTGGTGCACACACATATTGTCTGGTACAGAGGCAAATAGATCTGATCTGAGCAGTTAGAACACACATATGGTCTGGTACAGAGGCAGATAGATCTCATCTGAGCAGTTAGATCTAATCAGTGGTGCACACACATATTGTCTGGTACAGAGGCAAATATATCTGATCTAAGCAGTAAGATCTAATCAGTGGTGCACACACATATGGTCTGGTACAGAGGCAGATAGATCTGATCTGAGCAGTTAGAACTAATCAGCGCTGCCCACACAAATGGTCTGGTACAGAGGCAGATAGTCTGATCAGAGCAGTTAGAACTAATCAGTGGTGCACACACATATGGTCTGGTACAGAGGCAGATAGATCTGATTAGTGCAGTTAGAACTAATCAGTGGTGCACACACTTATGATCTGGTACAGAGGCAGATAGATCTGATCTGAGCAGTTAGAACTAATCAGCGCTGCACACACATATGGTCTGGAAAAAAGACGCAGATAGTCTGATCAGAGCAGTTAGAACTAATCAGTGGCGCACACACATATGGTCTGGTCCAGATGCAGATAGATCTGATCTGAGTAGCTAGAACTAATCAGTGGTGCACACACCTATGGTCTGGTACTGAGGCAGATAGATCTGATTTGAGCAGTTAGAACTAATCAGTGGCGAACACACATATTGTCTGGTACAGAGGGCAGATAGATCTTAGCAGTTAGAACTAATCAATGGCGCACACGCATATTATCTGCTACAGAGGCAGATAGATCTGATCTGAGCAGTTAGAACTAATTAGTGTTGCACACACATATGGTCTGGTACAGAGGGCAGATATATCTGATCTGAGCAGTTAGAACTAATCAGTGGTGCACACACATATGGTCTGGTACAGAGGGCAGATAGATCTGAGCAGCTAGAACTAACCAGTGGTGCACAAACATATGATCTGGTACAGAGGCAGATATATCTGATCTGAGCAGTTAGAACTAATCAGTGGTGCACACACATATGGTCTAGTACAGAGGGCAGATAGATCTGATCTGAGCAGTTAGAACTAATCAGTGGTGCACACACATATGATCTGGTACTGAGGCAGATAGATCTGATTTGAGCAGCTAGAACTAATCAGTGGTGCACACACATATGGTCTGGTACAGAGACAGAAAGAACTGATCTGAGCAGCTGGAACTAATCAGTGGTGCACACACATATGGTCTGGTACAGAGGCAGATAGTCTGATCAGAGCAGTTAGAACTAATCAGTGGTGCACACACATATGCTCTGGTACAGAGGCAGATAGATCTGATCTGAGCAGTTAGAACTAATCAGTGGTGCACACACTTATGATCTGGTACCAAGGCAGATAGATCTGATTTGAGCGGTTAGAACTAATCAGTGGTGCACACACATATGGTCTGGTACAGAGGCAGATATATCTGAGCAGCTAGAACTAATCAGTGGTGCACACACATATGGTCTGGTACAGAGGCAGATAGATTTGATTTGAGCAGTTAGAACTAATCAGTGGTGCACCCACATATGGTCTGGTACAGAGGCAGATATATCTGATTTGAGCAATTAGAACTAATCAGTGGAGCACACGCATATGATCTGGTGCAGAGGCAGATAGATCTGATCTGAGCAGTTAGAAATAGCTAGAACTAATCAGTGGTGCACACACATATGGTCTGGTACAGAGGCAGATAGATTTGATTTGAGCAGTTAGAACTAATCAGTGGTGCACCCACATATGGTCTGGTACAGAGGCAGATATATCTGATTTGAGCAATTAGAACTAATCAGTGGAGCACACGCATATGATCTGGTGCAGAGGCAGATAGATCTGATCTGAGCAGTTAGAAATAGCTAGAACTAATCAGTGGTGCACACACATATGGTCTGGTACAGAGGCAGATAGATTTGATTTGAGCAGTTAGAACTAATCAGTGGTGCACCCACATATGGTCTGGTACAGAGGCAGATATATCTGATTTGAGCAATTAGAACTAATCAGTGGAGCACACGCATATGATCTGGTGCAGAGGCAGATAGATCTGATCTGAGCAGTTAGAAATAATCAGTGGTGCACACACATATGGTCTGGTACAGAGGGCAGATAGATCTGAGCAGTTAGAACTAATCAGTGGTGCACACACATATGGTCTGGTACAGAGGGCAGATAGATCTGATCTGAGCAGTTAGAACTAATCAGTGGTGCACACACATATGGTCTGGTACAGAGGCAGATAGATCTGATCTGAGCAGTTAGAACTAATCAGTGGTGCACACACTTATGATCTGGTACCAAGGCAGATAGATCTGATTTGAGCGGTTAGAACTAATCAGTGGTGCACACACATATGGTCTGGTACAGAGGCAGATATATCTGAGCAGCTAGAACTAATCAGTGGTGCACACACATATGGTCTGGTACAGAGGCAGATAGATTTGATTTGAGCAGTTAGAACTAATCAGTGGTGCACCCACATATGGTCTGGTACAGAGGCAGATATATCTGATTTGAGCAATTAGAACTAATCAGTGGAGCACACGCATATTATCTGGTGCAGAGGCAGATAGATCTGATCTGAGCAGTTAGAAATAATCAGTGGTGCACACACATATGGTCTGGTACAGAGGGCAGATAGATCTGATCTGAGCAGTTAGAACTAATAAGTGGTGCACATACATATGGTCTGGTACAGAGGCAGAAAGATCTGATCTGAGCAGTTAGATCTAATCAGTGGTGCACACACATATTGTCTGGTACAGACGGCAGATAGATCTGATCTGAGCAGTTAGAACTAATCAGTGGTGCACACACTTATGGTCTGGTACAGAGGGCAGATAGATCTGATCTGAGCAGTTAGAACTAATCAGTGGTGCACACACATATTGTATGGTACAGAGGGCAGATAGATCTGATCTAAGCAGTTAGATCTAATCAGTGGTGCACACACATATTGTCTGGTGCAGAGGGCAGATAGATCTGATCTGAGCAGTTAGAACTAATCAGTGGTGCACACACATATTGTCTGGTACAGAGGCAAATAGATCTGATCTGAGCAGTTAGAACACACATATGGTCTGGTACAGAGGCAGATAGATCTCATCTGAGCAGTTAGATCTAATCAGTGGTGCACACACATATGGTCTGGTACAGAGGGCAGATAAATCTGAGCAGTTAGAACTAATCAGTGGTGCACACACATATTGTCTGGTACAGAGGCAGCTAGATCTGATCTAAGCAGTAAGATCTAATCAGTGGTGCACACACATATGGTCTGGTACAGAGGCGGATAGATCTGATCTGAGCAGTTAGAACTAATCAGCGCTGCACACACATATGGTTTGGTACAGAGGCAGATAGTCTGATCAGAGCAGTTAGAACTAATCAGTGGTGCACACACATATGGTCTGGTACAGAGGCAGATAGATCTGATCTGTGCAGTTAGAACTAATCAGTGGTGCACACACTTATGATCTGGTACCGAGGCAGATAGATCTGAGCAGCTAGAACTAATCAGTGGTGCACACACATATGGTCTGGTACAGAGGACAGATAGATCTGATCTGAGCAGTTAGAACTAATCAGTGGTGCACACACATATTGTCTGGTACAGAGGCAAATAGATCTGATCTGAGCAGTTAGA
This sequence comes from Bombina bombina, assembly GCF_027579735.1. NCBI lineage: Eukaryota > Metazoa > Chordata > Amphibia > Anura > Bombinatoridae > Bombina > Bombina bombina. The sequence continues at coordinate 195,482,283 of NC_069505.1, read as the reverse complement.
ACACACATATGGTCTGGTACAGAGGCAGATAGATCTCATCTGAGCAGTTAGATCTAATCAGTGGTGCACACACATATGGTCTGGTACAGAGGGCAGATAAATCTGAGCAGTTAGAACTAATCAGTGGTGCACACACATATTGTATGGTACAGAGGCAGCTAGATCTGATCTAAGCAGTAAGATCTAATCAGTGGTGCACACACTTATGGTCTGGTACAGAGGCAGATAGATCTGATCTGAGCAGTTAGAACTAATCAGCGCTGCACACACATATGGTCTGGTACAGAGGCAGATAGTCTGATCAGAGCAGTTAGAACTAATCAGTGGTGCACACACATATGGTCTGGTACAGAGGCAGATAGATCTGATCTGTGCAGTTAGAACTAATCAGTGGTGCACACACTTATGATCTGGTACCGAGGCAGATAGATCTGAGCAGCTAGAACTAATCAGTGGTGCACACACATATGGTCTGGTACAGAGGACAGATAGATCTGATCTGAGCAGTTAGAACTAATAAGTGGTGCACACACATATGGTCTGGTACAGAGGCAGAAAGATCTGATCTGAGCAGTTAGATCTAATCAGTGGTGCACACACATATTGTCTGGTACAGAGGGCATATAGATCTGATCTGAGCAGTTAGAACTAATCAGTGGTGCACACACTTATGGTCTGGTACAGAGGGCAGATAGATCTGATCTGAGCAGTTAGAACTAATCAGTGGTGCACACACATATTGTCTGGTACAGAGGGCAGATAGATCTGATCTAAGCAGTTAGATCTAATCAGTGGTGCACACACATATTGTCTGGTGCAGAGGGCAGATAGATCTGATCTGAGCAGTTAGAACTAATCAGTGGTGCACACACATATTGTCTGGTACAGAGGCAAATAGATCTGATCTGAGCAGTTAGAACACACATATGGTCTGGTACAGAGGCAGATAGATCTCATCTGAGCAGTTAGATCTAATCAGTGGTGCACACACATATGGTCTGGTACAGAGGGCAGATAAATCTGAGCAGTTAGAACTAATCAGTGGTGCACACACATATTGTCTGGTACAGAGGCAGCTAGATCTGATCTAAGCAGTACGATCTAATCAGTGGTGCACACACATATGGTCTGGTACAGAGGCAGATAGATCTGATCTGAGCAGTTAGAACTAATCAGCGCTGCACACACATATGGTCTGGTACAGAGGCAGATAGTCTGATCAGAGCAGTTAGAACTAATCAGTGGTGCACACACATATTGTCTGGTACAGAGGCAAATAGATCTGATCTGAGCAGTTAGAACACACATATGGTCTGGTACAGAGGCAGATAGATCTCATCTGAGCAGTTAGATCTAATCAGTGGTGCACACACATATGGTCTGGTACAGAGGGCAGATAAATCTGAGCAGTTAGAACTAATCAGTGGTGCACACACATATTGTCTGGTACAGAGGCAGCTAGATCTGATCTAAGCAGTACGATCTAATCAGTGGTGCACACACATATGGTCTGGTACAGAGGCAGATAGATCTGATCTGAGCAGTTAGAACTAATCAGCGCTGCACACACATATGGTCTGGTACAGAGGCAGATAGTCTGATCAGAGCAGTTAGAACTAATCAGTGGTGCACACACATATGGTCTGGTACAGAGGCAGATAGATCTGATCTGTGCAGTTAGAACTAATCAGTGGTGCACACACTTATGATCTGGTACAGAAACAGATAGATCTGAGCAGCTAGAACTAATCAGTGGCGCACACAAATATGGTCTGGTACAGAGGCAGATAGATCTTATCTGAGCAGTTAGAACTAATCAGTGGTGCACACACATATGGTCTGGTACAGAGGCAGATAGATCTTAGAAGTTAGAACTAATCAGTGGTGCACACACATATGGTCTGGAACAGAGGCAGATAGATCTGATCTGAGCAGCTAGAACTAATCAGTGGCACACACACATATGGTCTGGTATAGAGGGCAGATAGATCTGAGCAGTTAGAAATAATCATTGGTGCACACATATGGTCTGGTACAGAGGGCAGATAGATCTGATCTGAGTAGCTAGAACTAATCAGTGGCACACACACATATGGTCTGGTACAGAGGGCAGATAGATCTGATCTGAACAGCTAGAACAAATCAGTGGTGCACACACATATGGTCTGGTACAGAGGCAGATAGCTCTGATCTGAGTATCTAGAACTAATCAGTGGTGCACACACATATGGTCTGGTACAGATGCAGATAGAGCTGATCTGAGTAGCTAGAACTAATCAGTGGTGCACACACCATATGGTCTGGTACAGAGGCAGATAAATCTGATCTGCGCAGTTAGAACTAATCAGTGGTGCACACACTTATGATCTGGTACCAAGGCAGATAGATCTGATTTGAGCGGTTAGAACTAATCAGTGGTGCACACGCATATGGTCTGGTACAGAGGCAGATATATCTGAGCAGCTAGAACTTATCAGTGTTGCACACACATATGGTCTGGTACAGAGGCAGATAGATTTGATTTGAGCAGTTAGAACTAATCAGTTGTGCACCCACATATGGTCTGGTACAGAGGCAGATATATCTGATTTGAGCAATTAGAACTAATCAGTGGAGCACATGCATATGATCTGGTGCAGAGGCAGATAGATCTGATCTGAGCAGTTAGAAATAATCAGTGGTGCACACACATATGGTCTGGTACAGAGGGCAGATAGATCTGAGCAGCTAGAACTAATCAGTGGTGCACACACATATGGTCTGGTACAGAGGGCAGATAGATCTGATCTGAGCAGTTAGAACTAATAAGTGGTGCACACACATATGGTTTGGTACAGAGGCAGAAAGATCTGATCTGAGCAGTTAGATCTAATCAGTGGTGCACACATATATTGTCTGGTACAGAGGGCAGATAGATCTGATCTGAGCAGTTAGAACTAATCAGTGGTGCACACACTTATGGTCTGGTACAGAGGGCAGATAGATCTGATCGGAGCAGTTAGAACTAATCAGTGGTGCACACACATATTGTCTGGTACAGAGGGCAGATAGATCTGATCTAAGCAGTTAGATCTAATCAGTGGTGCACACACATATTGTCTGGTGCAGAGGGCAGATAGATCTGATCTGAGTAGTTAGAACTAATCAGTGGTGCACACACATATTGTCTGGTACAGAGGCAAATAGATCTGATCTGAGCAGTTAGAACACACATATGGTCTGGTACAGAGGCAGATAGATCTCATCTGAGCAGTTAGATCTAATCAGTGGTGCACACACATATGGTCTGGTACAGAGGGCAGATAAATCTGAGCAGTTAGAACTAATCAGTGGTGCACACACATATTGTCTGGTACAGAGGCAGCTAGATCTGATCTAAGCAGTAAGATCTAATCAGTGGTGCACACACATATGGTCTGGTACAGAGGCAGATAGATCTGATCTGAGCAGTTAGAACTAATCAGCGCTGCACACACATATGGTCTGGTACAGAGGCAGATAGTCTGATCAGAGCAGTTAGAACTAATCAGTGGTGCACACACATATGGTCTGGTACAGAGGCAGATAGATCTGATCTGTGCAGTTAGAACTAATCAGTGGTGCACACACTTATAATCTGGTACCGAGGCAGATAGATCTGAGCAGCTAGAACTAATCAGTGGCGCACACAAATATCGTCTGGTACAGAGGCAGATAGATCTGATCTGAGCAGCTAGAACTAATCAGTGGCACACACACATATGGTCTGGTATAGAGGGCAGATAGATCTGAGCAGTTAGAAATAATCATTGGTGCACACATATGGTCTGGTACAGAGGGCAGATAGATCTGATCTGAGTAGCTAGAACTAATCAGTGGCACACACACATATGGTCTGGTACAGAGGGCAGATAGATCTGATCTGAGCAGCTAGAACTAATCAGTCGTGCACACACATATGGTCTGGTACAGAGTCAGATAGCTCTGATCTGAGTATCTAGAACTAATCAGTGGTGCACACACATATGGTCTGGTACAGATGCAGATAGATCTGATCTGAGTAGCTAGAATTAATCAGTGGTGCACACACCATATGGTCTGGTACAGAGGGAGATAAATCTGATCTGCGCAGTTAGAACTAATCAGTGGTGCACAAACATATGGTCTGGTACAGAGGCAGATAGATCTGATCTGAGTAGCTAGAACTAATCAGTGGTGCACACACATATGGTCTGGTAGAGAGGCAAATAAATCTGATCTGAGCAGTTAGAACTAATCAGTGGTGCACACACATGTGGTCTGGTACAGAGGGCAGTTAGATCTGATCTGAGCAGTTAGAACTAATCTGAGTGAGAGAGTAGAATGAATAATATGTCCCTGTTGTAATAAACAGTTATATTGGACAGCTGATAGCTATGAGCGAGATCTAAAGATGAGGTTGTGATGCAGACCAGATCTTGTGAATAAACTTGCTGACAGGGTATGTGACTCAAAGTATTAACAACATATATTCACTGTGAATAAAGGTGATGTAAAATACATCATCAAAGTATTGCACAACTAGATATTATTGCCTATGAGCATGTGATGTGATCAATGCTAGCAGATGCACAGGTTAATGTATGTAGTAAAGACATGTAACTGAGTAACTAACGAATGCAATTACTGGTAAACTACCAAGGTGCTGGAGATACAGGAATATGCTTATTGACATTACTTAAAGTATAATACACTGTGCTCCTGTGGTGTGATACTTATGAACAGAGTATCCAAAGTAACTAATTACTTGTCTGAATATTCCTCGTCAGTTAGGTTTGTATATGCCAGATGATTGTTAAAATTTAGTGCACTATATCGGATATGAGATGTGTCCGATTCAATTAATATTCATTAATGAGAGTCAGTCTATGGTGATGAATCCGACCTTAGTCGGATTCATCACCATAGACTGACTCTCATTAATGAATTAGCTTAGATATTTATTAAGAACGGATTCTCATATTGTTAATAAGGACTAAATGATATTGGCGTGTACTGTGGCTAATATAGTTTGTTTTATATACATGTATTTGTGAATAAAATCAGAATCGATATACCACAGCTAGATACTGTCTCATATTTTAATATTAGAACCACATCTGGCCACTCCTGGTCCGGTGAGGAGATAAACACTCTGGAAACACTAGAGACTTTACTATCAGAGCACAACTCAGAGGAGGAACTAAGTCCTGAACCATCCAAAGAAGTCAAATGTAGGGATAAGATAACCAACAAATATACTTTTATGCCCAAATTAAATCAATGTTCTCAATTACAGACATTTACAGATGTAGTTTGTGAGCAAATAATTAAACTATCTGATAAACCAACGGAACATAACCTAACACACAATGAACAAAAAGCATTGAATGATATAAAAAATTGGGATGAAGTCATTATTCGGAATTCCGATAAGGGAGGGAATATTGTACTGTGGCCGATCAATATGTACAGAAAAGAAACTGATAAACAACTAAAAGATACATCCTGTTACAAAAAAATTGGGATTTAACCTGAATAAAATGTTTCTTCAGGAATATATGAACATCTTAGATATGGCCAAATACGACAACTTCATTACAAGTAAGGAATTCCAGTTTTTGAAAGTGAGTGATCCGACTGTGGCAACTTTTTACTTAATCCCAAAGATCCATAAAAACAAAAATCATCCACCCGATCGCCCGATTGTTTCTGGCATCCATAGCCTCACTGAAAAAGCGAGGAAATACATAGACTTAAGATTAAGACATTTTCTCCCTCAATTACCTTCATATGTACAGGACACAACAGATGTTCTGGTTCAGTTAGAAAATGTACACCTTTCTCCTACCACATGGTTGGTCACAGCGGACGTGGAATCACTTTATACATGTATCAATCATGAATTAGGCATCCAAGCTGTCAAGTGGTTCCTGTCCATGGGTTCGGAAGAAGACCCTGCACATGATGACTTTGTACTGCAACTCTTAAAGTTCATTCTGACACATAACTTCTTCACATTCAATAATGGTTTTTACCTCCAAATTAGAGGTACCGCTATGGGTACTGCCTGTGCTCCCACCTACGCCAATCTCTTCCTAGGCTGGTGGGAGCAGAGACATGTTTTCTCAGATGACAACACTGGTGACTTGAACAGAATCCCCTTATGGATTTGTTACATTGATGACATGCTCTTCATATGGGAGGACACAAAGAACGAACTGGACGAATTCATGGCAAAGTTGAATTCCAACAACCTCAATATTAAATTAACTTATGAAGCAGATCAAACCAAGATCAACTTTTTGGATCTTCAAATTACTAAAACCAAAACAGGTATGTTGGAAATGGATGTTCATCGCAAAAAGACAGCCACAAACAGTCTACTACACAGCACAAGTGCACACGCCCCCAACACAATCAAAGCCCTTCCAGTGGGCAAATTTCTACGAATGAGACGCAATTGTTCCACTGAAGAAAATTACAAACAGAGAGCCAAAGAAGTAACTGAAAGACTATTATTCAGAGGGTACAGTCGAAGGTCTATCAAAAAGGCAGAATTTAAAGCCAAAAACACACTCAGACAAGATCTGTTAAAAAAGAAAAATAAATCTCAACAAGAACAAATCAGATTTATTTCGACTTACAACTCCAAGAGTACACAAGTACTGGATATTCTACAAATAAATTGGCATATTTTAACCTCCGATTCCATACTATCACATATTATGGGAGAGAGAGTCCAAACAGGCCTCAGGATAACTCATAATCTCAAGGACTTGATTAGCCCAAGCCATCTACTAGGACCAAAAACAAAAGGAGCATTCAAGAAGGGCTCATTTAAATGTGGCACATGTAGCACGTGTAGTTTCATGGTCAAAAAAGAGGAAATTTGCGACCGATTTCAAACAATGCATAAAATTAGATCTTACATCAATTGCCACACAGAGGGAGTTGTCTATGCCCTCCAATGCAAATGCAACAAGACCTATGTAGGCATGACAACAAGAAAAATCAGACTAAGATTACAAGAATATCTGAGGAACATAAAAAATGCTGCTAAAGACCTTCAGGAGGGTAAAAATGTGACTTCTGTAGCACGTCATTTTCTCAAGCGACACAATTCTAAAAAATCTGAACTCAAATGTTTTGGAATAGAAAAAATACAACTAGGCATAAGAGGTGGAAACCTGGAAAATATTCTGCTACAAGCAGAAAGTAAATGGATTTTCTTGCTTAATACGGTTCAACCGTACGGACTAAATGAATACAACAATTTTGTTTCATTTCTATAATTTTTTCTCACCATAAATATACTATATCCAGCACTAAAAACATTATTCAACTCCTTCTTTATTATTTTCTATATTATTATTTTTGAATTTTTATTTTATATATATATTTTTTATTTATTTATTTTTATTTTGTGTATCACTCTCACTCCCCACTTTTAACTTCAATTTAATGCCAACACACTCCTAACCTCTTAATGCACATCTTTGTATAAGCTGTCATGCATTCTTTTTGTGTTCACTTACTTTATCACATAATTCCAGTAATAATACCTCAATGGGAATATTATTATATTTGGATCACAAATAATCAAAATAACCTAGCACATTCCCAGCACATTTTTGTTACTTTTGAGCTTTAAATCTCAAATTGTCAACGACACATTTACACATTCATTATTTTCATCACTTGCAAATCTCTGTTATATTCATACATGAATAAATTTATTATAAATAATTCAAGTATACATTGATCGCAGTCATTCCTCCACATAGTAATATAGACCACCTTACGTGGAAGAATTCCCTATCTATAAATATTTCACTTTTTGATTAAGGATGAAATATATTTAAGTATCCACATTACATATAGTACTATTACAATAATTCTAGTACTCGCTTACACTAAGTAATTCAGAAGTATGTGGTTCTAATATTAAAATATGAGACATTATCTAGCTGTGGTATATCGATTCTGATTTTATTCACAAATACATGTATATAAAACAAACTATATTAGCCACAGTACACGCCAATATCATTTAGTCCTTATTAACAATATGAGAATCCGTTCTCAATAGATATCTAAGCTAATGTGCTTCTGTCGATCTCTACAGCCATGAAACAGTTAATTATTCTTGGCATAATTCTGTCAACATCCACCTCCATATGACGTCATCACACTTGTCAGTGATAGGTCAGAAGGCACACACACGCCTATTGGAAGCGTGATTCAAAATAGCCTTAAATAGCCGCTTATAGTGCGGCGCGTTCCCCTTTGAAAAAGCCATGTAATATGGTGAAACATGTTAGGGACGTTAGGGCAATGGTGAGGAGTCCTAGGAGTGCCTGTGTTTTTAGCAAGCCTTAAGCTTCCGAGGAATTACTGTAGTCAACGTTTGCAGCATGTATTTGTTTCACAAGTATTCATTAATGATATAGCTGCAAATATAAAGAGTGGCAACTGGCAGCCATTTGCATTATATACCCAGTCTCGATCTATATAGTGAATGAGAGTGTTTGAATGTATACCTTATTAAGGAGCGTGATCTGAACCAGACATTTAATTAACCGAATACATATCGAGTGTGAGCGGACCTTATTAATTTTGACAGTGTATGGATCATAATAATATATTATTATTCACTAAGTGAACCCAACGCAGTGTAATCACTTTCTAAGCCATAAATAAGCACAAGAGTGTCTGTAACAGAGTATAACTGTAGATCTAGGTATTTCCGTTGATGCATTACAGCGTATAAACCATAGCACGTACGTAGCTGACCTAATGCTTTGACTTTATACCTTAAGTGGACAGTATAAGCAAACGATAGTGGGTTTGAGACGTTGCATATTCGGCAGACCAACAGCAACTCATTTACTGGCTTATACAGCCTATAGCATAACACAACTAGGCAGACACAAGTGTAACTCTTAGTATGTTTAGTCGTTATTTCCACATAACTAGTTAAATTGATACATTCCTAACGATATTCTCCTGCACGGTAGAATACATTAACATTTATACCTTATGTTTATTGATTTTTGGGTTACACTACTATTAACCCTCTCTTTATATTTTCAATACGGAGGCACTTGCTGTAGTCCAGTATTTAAATAGTGTGGGCGCTGCTGCCAAATTTGATTCCCGGCGTTGTGATTTAGCCCAAATACTTACCAGCAACTATATGAGAACACTTATAGCAAGTGAGCATTTAAAACTTACACAAGCCGGTTGGATGACACATTATCTCTAACACTTAATGAACTTTAGCATGACACACTCGTGACTACAGATGTTATGCCAACTGAAATATTACCGCAATTTATTGGGATAGTATTGATTATATAACATCAGTTTTGATACTTAGTATTAGAATTTTACTTCACGTTCTTGTGACACCACATCATTTTCATCTATACCGTCAGGCGGTTTGCCTGGTGAATTACACATCACAGTGTATTATTCAAGCAGATGATTTATACTACTAAGGTCAGATTCATCACCATAGACTGACCCTCATTAATGAGTATTAATTGAATCGGACACATCTCATATCCGATATAGTGCACTAAATTTTAACAATCATCTGGCATATACAAACCTAACTGACGAGGAATATTCAGACAAGTAATTAGTTACTTTGGATACTCTGTTCATAAGTATCACACCACAGGAGCACAGTGTATTATACTTTAAGTAATGCCAATAAGCATATTCCTGTATCTCCAGCACCTTGGTAGTTTACCAGTAATTGCATTCGTTAGTTTCTCAGTTACATGTCTTTACTACATACAGTAACCTGTGCATCTGCTAGCATTGATCACATCACATGCTCATAGGCAATAATATCTACTTGTGCAATACTTTGTATTTTACATCACCTTTATTCACAGTGAACATATGTTGTTAATACTTTGAGTCACATACCCTGTCAACAAGTTTATTCACAAGATCTGGTCTGCATCACAACCTCATCTTTAGGTCTCGCTCATAGCTATCAGCTGTCCAATATAACTGTTTATTACAACAGGGACATATTATTCATTCTACTCTCTCACTCACAGATTTACCATATATGTAAAGTGGTTTAATACTATCACAATCTACCATCAGAGACTCAACAGACATTTAACCCTCATGCATTTAGCTGATATTGGTGATATCTTTGCATAATGATATTGACTGTATGTACTATTGTTGATTAACAGTTTGCCACGCCAATTATAAGTATACTACAGTCGGTACTTAAGTGTGGTTTTAATAGATTTTTTCCTATTTTAACTTTTTGACCCCCAATAAATGTTATATTTTAACTATAGTCAATCTTACTGTCTCCCCATACCATCATGGGACCAAATTATGTGATAAATTTTTTGTAATTCTTTGCAATTTGACCTGGGAGTGCTCTCAATGTGTATGCCTTTTTCTTTCAATTGAAGTATCCAAGTTCATGCACACAGCACCCACACCAAGTCGTACTAGTTGGCTAAATAAAGGATAAGTACAGGTCTCTTACATACAGGTAGTGCCATTGGTAATTCTCTCAATTTAGCACACACACACATATTGTCTGGTACAGAGGGCAGATAGATCTGATCTGAGTAGCTAGAACTAATCAGTGGTGCACACACATATGGTCTGGCACAGAGGCTGATAGATCTGAGCAGTTAGAACTAATCAGTGGCACACACAAATATGGTGTGGTACAGAGGCAGATACATCTGATTAGAGCAGTTAGAACTAATCAGTGGTGCACAGACATATGGTCTGGTACAGAGGGCAGATAGATCTGATCTGAGCAGTTAGAACTAATCAGTGGTGCACACACATATTGTCTGGTACAGAGGCACATAGATCTGAGCAGTTAAAACTAATCAGTGGTGCACACGCATATGGTCTGGTACAGAGGCAGATAGATCTGATCTGAGCAGTTAGAAAGAATCAGTGGAGCACACACATATGGTCTGGTACAGAGGCAGATAGATTTGAGAAGTTAGAACTAATCTGTGGTGCACACACATATGGTCTGGTACAGAGGCAGATAGATCTAATCTGAGCAGATAGAACTAATCAGTGGCACACACACATATGGTCTGGTACAGAGGGCAGATAGATCTGATCTGAGTAGCTAGAACTAATCAGTGGTGCACACACATATGGTCTGGTACAGAGGCAGATAGCTCTGATCTGAGCAGCTAGAACTAATCAGTGGCACACACATATGGTCTGGTACAGAGGGCAGATAGATCTGAGCAGTTAGAAATAATCATTGGTGCACACACATATGGTCTGGTACAGAGGGCAGATAGATCTGATCTGAGTAGCTAGAACTAATCAGTGGCACACACACATATGGTCTGGTACAGAGGGCAGATAGATCTGATCTGAGCAGCTAGAACTAATCAGTGGTGCACACACATATGGTCTGGTACAGAGGCAGATAGATCTGATCTGAGTAGCTAGAACTAATCAGTGGTGCACACACATATGGTCTTGTACAGAGGGCGGATAGATCTGATCTGAGCAGTTAGAACTAATCAGTGGTGCACACACATATGGTCTGGTACAGAGGGCAGATAGATCTGAGTAGCTAGAACTAATCAGTGGTGCACACACATATGGTCTGGTACAGAGGGCAGATAGATCTGAGCAGTTAGAACTAATCAGTGGTGCACATACATATGGTCTGGTACAGAGGGCAGATAGATCTGAGCAGTTAGAACTAATCAGTGGTGCACACACATATGGTCTGGTACAGAGGCAGATAGATCTGATCTGAGTAGCTAGAACTAATCAGTGGAGCACACACTATGCTCTGGTACAGAGGGCAGATAGATCTGAGCAGTTAGAACTAATCAGTGGTGCACACACATATGGTCTGGTACAGAGGCAGATAGATCTGATCTGAACAGTTAGAACTAATCAGTGGTGCACACACATATGGTCTGGTACAGAGGCAGATAGATCTGATCTGAACAGTTAGAAATAATCAGTGGTGCACACACATATGGTCTGGTACAGAGGCAGATAGATCTTTATTTTATTGATTTGAGCAGGTATAAATTTTAGGTCTTGTATGACAGCTCTGTTATTTGATTGACAATCACATCTGATCTGATGAGCAGATGCTTCTGAGATTTGTGATAAGGCCCATATTGGTTTAAGAACAATATTCAAATGTATTAGAAAATACTTTTCAAGACAAGTTTTACATGCTATTTCAGCTTTTCAACTTCTTGCTAAAACATTTTGGCTTAGATTACAAGTGGAGCACTATTGATGATGATTATAGGTGCGTTATTTTTAACTCAGCCTTGCACCATCAATAACGCATCATCAGGTATTAAAGGTTGTTCAAATATTTAACCAATGCATTTTTAATGAACCCAATACTTACATAGAGCACCCTATACTTCTAATGAGAAGCTGTAGTTGTAATCATTATGTTCGTATTACAAGTTTTTTGTTTTGCGCTGGCGTGTAATTCAAAATAGCACTTTCTCTTTTAGGTCATTTGAAAAACAGGTAAGTGTCATCACTTGCTATTGTGTTTAAAAAATATGTTAGGTATATAGCAAAGAATGTAACTAAAACTCCAGTACTAGTTTTTTGGTTTTCATTGGGTTAATGCTGAAATGTTGTCAGACATTAATTTCAGCGCATGCGCTCACAGACATATATTATCTGCAGAAAATGATGGACCTGTACTATCTGACGCTAATACTGCAGTCTGCACCCTTTTTATGCTCTGCATTAAATGTTAACCAAATGATCAGATTTTGCTCCAGCCTCTTGGATGTTCATGCTCCATTTGCAATCTAGGCCTTTGGCTTTATTTTGGAACAGCATATTGTAGCTGTACACGTGCCTTTTATGTTATTGTGTACAAGCATAATATGTGAGAGAAAACAAAGTTATACTAAGTGATACACTGGAAATAGCAACATAAAGCTGATGCTCTGACTCACTTGTATCTACTTAGGTTTAATTGGATCTGCCAGTTCTGGGTTACAGGGACAGTCAATTCCAAAATGTGTATTGTCTAAAAAAATAGCTAATCCCTTTATTACCCATTCCCCAGTTTTGTATAACCAACACTGTTATATTATGTACTACCTCTGTGATTACCTTGTATCTAAGCCTCTGCTGACTGCCCCCTTATCACATGGCTATTTAATTATCTATTGACTTGTATGTTAGCCAATTTGTGCTGTGTTGTGCACAACTTCATGGGCATGAGCACAATGTTATCTATATGGCCCACATGAACTAGCAGTCTCCTGTTGTGAAAAGCTAATAAAAAAACATGTAATAAGAGGCTGTCTGTAGTGGATTAGAAACAGGCAGAGGTTTAAATGTTATAAAGTATATTAATATAACAATGTTGGTTGTACAAAGCTGGGGAATGGGTATTAAAGGCGTTATATATATATATATATATATATATATATATATATATATATATATATTTTAACAATAACAATTTTGGTGCTGACTGTCCCTTTAACCAGGCCATTCTTCAGCTTTCTGCTTTGGCACTTCAGTCCTGGATTTGGTATATGTGAGCTGAGGCTGGCAGGAAGAAGAGGGACATATGCAAAATACAGAAGCTCCCTCTGCTGTCTGGGAGTTTTGTATCTATGTCAAGAAAAGACAGTCCCCCTTCATGGTAGCTAAATATTATGTCCCCATTTTCAGTATGAGAAGATTTATTGGCAAGTACAAATGCTGATATGAATGTTAAGGTGTGAAAGATGGTGGCACTGAGTTTACAAGAGTAAAGGCCTTCAGTCACTTCTCTCACTTGTGTGCTATACTATCTTCACATTTATTTATAATATTTATGTAATTACCTTGATTATTGTCGGTGGACATGAAGCCATTTCTGTCATAATTTGCGGCTTTGGATTTCTGAGGAGAGTTGACTGGGATATCATGGTAGTTAACTCCTAAACGGTATCGTTGAGCATCAGGGTATGAAAACAAACGGCCCTAGAAGACAAAGCATAACTAATAATGGGCAGATTGAGGCAAACTTACCAGGGCACTCGCTGACCCTGCGTGACCTCTCTCAGCCTGCCAATCATACGCTGTGACTTCCTATCTTCCCTCTGGTAACAGGAAGCGCAGATCAGATAATGCAAAGGCGCACAGCCAATCAAGCGCATACATCCTGTTCATTTCCTGTTCCTGTGTATTTGAATGCACAATAGCAAGAGATAATAGTTTTCAGAAGACCTTTTACGAGGCCCAATTAGTGCTTTACTAGCAATTTGCACTAATTTTTGAAAGTGTAGGCCATGCTCTATATGTATCAGGTGTGTTAAAAACTTTGCATAAAGGTATAGGAAAGTCAAATTAAACTTGCTTGATTCAGATAGAGCATGTCATTTTAAGACACTTCTAATTTACTTATATTTTTAAATGTGCTTTGTTCTCTTGGTATTGCTTGTTGAAAAAGAATATGCACATATCCTACACTAGTGGGACTGGGAGCTAGTTTCTGATTGGTGCCTGCACACATTGGCCTCTAGTTAACAATGTCTGTCGGACCTGATCCAACAGACATCGCTGAATAAGGCGAGCAATACGCTCGCCGTATTCAGCATTGCACCAGCAGCTCACAAGAGCTGCTGGTGCAACGCCGCCCCCTGCAGACTCGCGGCCAATAGGCCGCCAGCAGGGGGTGTCAATCAACCCGATAGTACTCGATCGGGTTGATTTCCGGCGATGTCTGTCCGCCTGCTCAGAGCAGGCGGACAGGTTATCCAGCAGCGGTCTTTGTGACCGCTGCTTCATAACTGCCAGAAATACGGGGCATCAAGCTCCATTCGGAGCTTGATACATATGCCCCCTAGTCTCTTGTAATTGGCTAACTAGATCAGTTCAGCTAGCTGCCAATAGTGCAATGCTGTTGCTTCAGCAAAGGATAACAAGAGAATGAAACAAATTTGAAAATAGAACTAAATTGGAAAGGTGTTTAAAATTGTATGTTCTATCTGAATCATGAAAAAAAATATTGGGGTTTCCTGTCCCTTTAGACATTTTAGCCAATAACTGTTGATACCTAATGGAGCGTTATTGATTTGTAATGCTGAGCACAACATATTGCATTGCACACAATTGTTTTGTAAACATGAATGCCAAGCTCATATGTAGAGTTATATTATAGCCTCCATTCATGTGCATATGTTTGGTGATATAATGGGCACTAAGGGGCATGACTGGCAGAGTGTTGTCTATGGGCACAAGAGATGTGATGCTAACCCTTAAGGGCGGTGCATATGTTGTGCTTTGGAGGGGCAGTGCCTAACACACACGTACATTTCACACACTCTATATTCTCCACTCCCAGTATCACAAGGATTTGCAACAAATAACAACCTACATGCAGCGTTTTGTCCGGGCTGGGCTCTATTCCTGGGGGCATATTCCCAGGCGTGAAGGCCAGCTGCTCCACTTCTGCAAAATAATTCACTGGGTTCCTGTTTAGAGTAAATGTCCCCACAGGGATTAGGGGAAAGTCCTTATGGAACCAAACCTATAAAATATAAAATACACAGATGTATTTACTGACTGGTGCAGGTAGCACGCAGAATTGTTGTATAGCTGCTAGGTATAAATATATCACTGGGCAGTACATGACACAATACAGGATACATTACACAGATGTATATACTGACTGGTGCAGGTAGCATGCGGCATTGTTGTATAGCTACTAGGTATAAATATAACACTGGGCAGTACATGACACAATACAGGATACATTACACAGATGTATATACTGACTGGTGCAGGTAGCATGCGGCATTGTTGTATAGCTACTAGGTAGTAATATAAATATATCACTGGGCAGTACATGACACAATACAGGATACATTACACAGATGTATATACTGACTGGTGCAGGTAGCACGCAGCATTGTTGTATAGCTACTAGGTATAAATATATCACTGGGCAGTACATGACACAATACAGGATACATTACACAGATGTATATACTGACTGGTGCAGGTAGCACGTGACATTGTTGTATAGCTACTAGGTATAAATATATCACTGGGCAGTACGTGACACAATACAGGATACATTACACAGATGTATTTACTGACTGGTGCAGGTAGCACGTGACATTGTTGTATAGCTACTAGGTATAAATATAACACTGGGCAGTATGTGACACAATACAGGATACATTACACAGATGTATATACTGACTGGTGCAGGTAGCACGTGACATTGTTGTATAGCTACTAGGTATAAATATATCACTGGGCAGTACGTGACACAATACAGGATACATTACACAGATGTATATACTGACTGGTGCAGGTAGCACGCAGCATTGTTGTATAGCTACTAGGTATAAATATATCACTGGGCAGTACGTGGCACAATACAGGATACATTACACAGATGTACAGGGAGTGCAGAATTATTAGGCAAATGAGTATTTTGACCACATCATCCTCTTTATGCATGTTGTCTTACTCCAAGCTGTATAGGCTCGAAAGCCTACTACCAATTAAGCATATTAGGTGATGTGCATCTCTGTAATGAGAAGGGGTGTGGTCTAATGACATCAACACCCTATATCAGGTGTGCATAATTATTAGGCAACTTCCTTTCCTTTGGCAAAATGGGTCAAAAGAAGGACTTGACAGGCTCAGAAAAGTCAAAAATAGTGAGATATCTTGCAGAGGGATGCAGCACTCTTAAAATTGCAAAGCTTCTGAAGCGTGATCATCGAACAATCAAGCGTTTAATTCAAAATAGTCAACAGGGTCGCAAGAAGCGTGTGGAAAAACCAAGGCGCAAAATAACTGCCCATGAACTGAGAAAAGTCAAGCGTGCAGCTGCCAAGATGCCACTTGCCACCAGTTTGGCCATATTTCAGAGCTGCAACATCACTGGAGTGCCCAAAAGCACAAGGTGTGCAATACTCAGAGACATGGCCAAGGTAAGAAAGGCTGAAAGACGACCACCACTGAACAAGACACACAAGCTGAAACGTCAAGACTGGGCCAAGAAATATCTCAAGACTGATTTTTCTAAGGTTTTATGGACTGATGAAATGAGAGTGAGTCTTGATGGGCCAGATGGATGGACCCGTGGCTGGATTGGTAAAGGGCAGAGAGCTCCAGTCCGACTCAGACGCCAGCAAGGTGGAGGTGGAGTACTGGTTTGGGCTGGTATCATCAAAGATGAGCTTGTGGGGCCTTTTCGGGTTGAGGATGGAGTCAAGCTCAACTCCCAGTCCTACTGCCAGTTTCTGGAAGACACCTTCTTCAAGCAGTGGTACAGGAAGAAGTCTGCATCCTTCAAGAAAAACATGATTTTCATGCAGGACAATGCTCCATCACACGCGTCCAAGTACTCCACAGCGTGGCTGGCAAGAAAGGGTATAAAAGAAGAAAATCTAATGACATGGCCTCCTTGTTCACCTGATCTGAACCCCATTGAGAACCTGTGGTCCATCATCAAATGTGAGATTTACAAGGAGGGAAAACAGTACACCTCTCTGAACAGTGTCTGGGAGGCTGTGGTTGCTGCTGCACGCAATGTTGATGGTGAACAGATCAAAACACTGACAGAATCCATGGATGGCAGGCTTTTGAGTGTCCTTGCAAAGAAAGGTGGCTATATTGGTCACTGATTTGTTTTTGTTTTGTTTTTGAATGTCAGAAATGTATATTTGTGAATGTTGAGATGTTATATTGGTTTCACTGGTAAAAATAAACAATTGAAATGGGTATATATTTGTTTTTTGTTAAGTTGCCTAATAATTATGCACAGTAATAGTCACCTGCACACACAGATATCCCCCTAAAATAGCTATAACTAAAAACAAACTAAAAACTACTTCCAAAACTATTCAGCTTTGATATTAATGAGTTTTTTGGGTTCATTGAGAACATGGTTGTTGTTCAATAATAAAATTAATCCTCAAAAATACAACTTGCCTAATAATTCTGCACTCCCTGTATATACTGACTGGTGCAGGTAGCACGCAACATTATTGTATAGCTACTAGGTATAAATATATCACTGGGCAGTATGTGACACAATACAGGATACATTACACAGATGTATTTACTGACTGGTGCAGGTAGTACGCAGCATTGTTGTATAGCTACTAGGTATAAATATATCACTCGGCAGTACGTGGCACAATACAGGATACATTACACAGATGTATATACTGACTGGTGCAGGTAGCACTCAGCATTGTTGTATAGCTACTAGGTATAAATATATCACTGGGCAGTACATGACACAATACAGGATACATTACACAGATGTATATACTGACTGGTGCAGGTAGCACGCAGCATTGTTGTATAGCTACTAGGTATAAATATATCACTGGGCAGTACATGACACAATACAGGATACATTATACAGATGTATATACTGACTGGTGCAGGTAGCACGCAGCATTGTTGTATAGCTACTAGGTATAAATATATCACTGGGCAGTATGTGACACAATACAGGATACATTACACAGATGTATATACTGACTGGTGCAGGTAGCACGCAGCATTGTTGTATAGCTACTAGGTATAAATATATCACTGGGCAGTATGTGACACAATACAGGATACATTACACAGATGTATTTACTGACTGGTGCAGGTAGTACGCAGCATTGTTGTATAGCTACTAGGTATAAATATATCACTCGGCAGTACGTGGCACAATACAGGATACATTACACAGATGTATATACTGACTGGTGCAGGTAGTACGCAGCATTGTTGTGTAGCTACTAGGTATAAATATATCACTGGGCAGTACGTGGCACAATACAGGATACATTACACAGATGTATATACAGGGAGTGCAGAATTATTAGGCAAGTTGTATTTTTGAGGATTAATTTTATTATTGAACAACAACCATGTTCTCAATGAACCCAAAAACTCATTAATATCAAAGCTGAATAGTTTTGGAAGTAGTTTTTAGTTTGTTTTTAGTTATAGCTATTTTAGGGGGATATCTGTGTGTGCAGGTGACTATTACTGTGCATAATTATTAGGCAACTTAACAAAAAACAAATATATACCCATTTCAATTATTTATTTTTACCAGTGAAACCAATATAACATCTCAACATTCACAAATATACATTTCTGACATTCAAAAACAAAACAAAAACAAATCAGTGACCAATATAGCCACCTTTCTTTGCAAGGACACTCAAAAGCCTGCCATCCATGGATTCTGTCAGTGTTTTGATCTGTTCACCATCAACATTGTGTGCAGCAGCAACCACAGCCTCCCAGACACTGTTCAGAGAGGTGTACTGTTTTCCCTCCTTGTAAATCTCACATTTGATGATGGACCACAGGTTCTCAATGGGGTTCAGATCAGGTGAACAAGGAGGCCATGTCATTAGATTTTCTTCTTTTATACCCTTTCTTGCCAGCCACGCTGTGGAGTACTTGGACGCGTGTGATGGAGCATTGTCCTGCATGAAAATCATGTTTTTCTTGAAGGATGCAGACTTCTTCCTGTACCACTGCTTGAAGAAGGTGTCTTCCAGAAACTGGCAGTAGGACTGGGAGTTGAGCTTGACTCCATCCTCAACCCGAAAAGGCCCCACAAGCTCATCTTTGATGATACCAGCCCAAACCAGTACTCCACCTCCACCTTGCTGGCGTCTGAGTCGGACTGGAGCTCTCTGCCCTTTACCAATCCAGCCACGGGCCCATCCATCTGGCCCATCAAGACTCACTCTCATTTCATCAGTCCACAAAACCTTCGAAAAATCAGTCTTGAGATATTTCTTGGCCCAGTCTTGACGTTTCAGCTTGTGTGTCTTGTTCAGTGGTGGTCGTCTTTCAGCCTTTCTTACCTTGGCCATGTCTCTGAGTATTGCACACCTTGTGCTTTTGGGCACTCCAGTGATGTTGCAGCTCTGAAATATGGCCAAACTGGTGGCAAGTGGCATCTTGGCAGCTGCACGCTTGACTTTTCTCAGTTCATGGGCAGTTATTTTGCGCCTTGGTTTTTCCACACGCTTCTTACGACCCTGTTGACTATTTTGAATGAAACGCTTGATTGTTTCAATTTTAAGAGTGCTGCATCCCTCTGCAAGATATCTCACTATTTTTTACTTTTTTGAGCCTGTCAAGTCCTTCTTTTGACCCATTTTGCCAAAGGAATGGAAGTTGCCTAATAATTATGCACACCTGATATAGGGTGTTGATGTCATTAGACCACACCCCTTCTCATTACAGAGATGCACATCACCTAATATGCTTAATTGGTAGTAGGCTTTCGAGCCTATACAGCTTGGAGTAAGACAACATGCATAAAGAGGATGATGTGGTCAAAATACTCATTTGCCTAATAATTCTGCACTCCCTGTACTGACTGGTGCAGGTAGCACGCAGCATTGTTGTATAGCTACTAGGTATAAATATAAATATATCACTGGGCAGTACATCACACACTACAGGATACATTACACAGATGTATATACTGACTGGTGCAGGTAGCATGCGGCATTGTTGTATAGCTACTAGGTAGTAATATAAATATATCACTGGGCAGTACATGACACAATACAGGATACATTACACAGATGTATTTACTGACTGGTGCAGGTAGCACGCGGCATTGTTGTATAGCTACTAGGTATAAATATAACACTGGGCAGTACGTGACACAAAACAGGATACATTACACAGATGTATATACTGACTGGTGCAGGTAGCATGCGGCATTGTTGTATAGCTACTAGGTAGTAATATAAATATATCACTGGGCAGTACATGACACAATACAGGATACATTACACAGATGTATATACTGACTGGTGCAGGTAGCACGCGGCATTGTTGTATAGCTACTAGGTAGTAATATAAATATATCACTGGGCAGTACATCACACACTACGGGATACATTATGTTATTGCCATTCTGTGTGTGTGTGTGTATGTTCTGCTGGCACTGCCTGTGTGTTTGGTGTATGTTATTGGCATTGTGTGTGTGTATGTTCTGCTGGCACTGCCTGTGTGTTTGGTGTACGTTATTGGCATTGTGTGTGTGTGTGTATGTTCTGCTGGCACTGCCTGTGGGTTTGGTGTACGTTATTGGCATTGTGTGTGTGTGTGTATGTTCTGCTGGCACTGCCTGTGTGTTTGGTGTACGTTATTGGCATTGTGTGTGTGTGTGTATGTTCTGCTGGCACTGCCTGTGGGTTTGGTGTATGTTATTGGCATTGTGTGTGTGTGTATGTTCTGCTGGCACTGCCTGTGTGTGTGGTGTACGTTATTGACATTGTGTGTGTGTGTATGTTCTCCTGGCACAGCCTGTGGGTTTGGTGTAAGTTATTGGCATTGTGTGTGTGTTCTGCTGGCACTGCCTGTGTGTTTGGTGTACGTTATTGGCATCGTGTGTGGGTGTGTATGTTCTCCTGGCACAGCCTGTGGATTTGGTGTAAGTTATTGGCATTGTGTGTGTTTTCTGCTGGCACTGCCTGTGTGTTTGGTGTAAGTTATTGGCATCGTGTGTGGGTGTATGTTCTGCTGGCACAGCCTGTGTGTTTGTTGTACGTTATTGGCATCGTGTGTGGGTGTATGTTCTGCTGGCACAGCCTGTGGGTTTGGTGTATGTTATTGGCATTGTGCGTGTGTGTATATTCTGCTGGCACAGCCTGTGGGTTTGGTGTAAGTTATTGGCATTGTGTGTGGGTGTATGTTCTGCTGGCACTGCCTGTGTGTTTTGTGTACGTTATTAGCATTGTGTGTGGGTGTATGTTCTGCTGGCACAGCCTGTGGGTTTGGTGTAAGTTATTGGCATTGTGTGTGTGTATGTTCTGCGGACACTGTCTGTGGGTTTGGTGTAAGTTATTGGCATTTTGTGTGTGTGTATGTTCTGCTGGCACTGCCTGTGGGTTTGGTGTAAGTTATTGGCATTGTGTGTGTGTGTATGTTCTGCTGGCACTGCCTGTGTGTGTGGTGTACGTTATTGGCATTGTGTGTGTGTGTATGTTCTGCTGGCACTGCCTGTGGGTTTGGTGTAAGTTATTGGCATTGTGTGTGTGTGTATGTTCTGCTGGCACTGCCTGTGTGTTTGGTGTATGTTATTGCCATTGTGTGTGTGTGTGTGTGTATGTTCTGCTGGCACTGCCTGTGTGTTTGGTGTATGTTATTGGCATTGTGTGTGTGTGTGTATGTTCTGCTGGTACTGCCTGTGTGTTTGGTGTACGTTATTGGCATTGTGTGTGTGTGTGTAT
Organism: Bombina bombina; assembly: GCF_027579735.1. Lineage (NCBI taxonomy): Eukaryota > Metazoa > Chordata > Amphibia > Anura > Bombinatoridae > Bombina > Bombina bombina. The sequence goes on along the minus strand of NC_069505.1, from coordinate 195,460,021 downwards.
GTTCTGCTGGCACTGCCTGTGGGTTTGGTGTACGTTATTGGCATTGTGTGTGTGTATGTTCTGCTGGCACTGCCTGTGTGTTTGGTGTACGTTATTGGCATTGTGTGTGTGTGTGTATGTTCTGCTGGCACTGCCTGTGGGTTTGGTGTATGTTATTGGCATTGTGTGTGTGTGTATGTTCTGCTGGCACTGCCTGTGTGTGTGGTGTACGTTATTGACATTGTGTGTGTGTGTATGTTCTGCTGGCACTGCCTGTGGGTTTGGTGTACGTTATTGGCATTGTGTGTGCATGTATGTTCTGCTGGCACTGCCTGTGTGTGTGGTGTACGTTATTGGCATTGTGTGTGCATGTATGTTCTGCTGGCACTGCCTGTGTGTGTGGTGTACGTTATTGGCATTGTGTGTGCCTGTATGTTCTACTGGCACTGCCTGTGTGTGTGGTGTACGTTATTGACATTGTGTGTGTGTGTGTATGTTCTGCGGGCACTGCCTGTGTGTGTGGTGTACGTTATTGGCATTGTGTGTGCATGTATGTTCTGCTGGCACAGCTTGTGGGTTTGGTGTAAGTTATTGGCATTGTGTGTGTGTGTGTATGTTCTGCTGGCACTGCCTGTGTGTGTGGTGTACGTTATTGGCATTGTGTGTGCATGTATGTTCTGCTGGCACAGCTTGTGGGTTTGGTGCAAGTTATTGGCATTGTGTGTGTGTGTGTGTGTGTGTATGTTCTGCTGGCACAGTCTGTATAATTGTTGATATAGGTACTATATGTATGTTCTTCTTGGAAGACTTCAGTGTATTGTATGGGTACAGAATATGTGTTCTGCTTAGTGTACTTTACTGGTACCAAGTATATGTTCTTCCTTAGCACAACCTCTGTGTTAATGACCGCTGATCCATAACCGCAATCAAGTACGATCAGGTTGATTGACACCTCCCTGCTGGCAGCCGATTGGCGGTGAGTCTGCAGGGGGCGGCATCGCACCAGCAGCTCTTGTGAGCTGCTGGTTCATTGCTGAATACGGAGAGCGTATTGCTCTCTGCATTCAGCGAGGTCTTGCGGACCTGATCCGCACTGTCGGATCAGGTCCACAAGACCTTTGATAAATAGGCCTCCATATGTGCTTACCTTAGTGACGTCGAAGGGATTATAAGGCACTTTCTCCGCTTGCTCGAATGTCATAACCTGAATGTACATTGTCCACGATGGGAAGTTGTCATTTTTGATGGCATCAAACAGATCTTTCAGCGCATAGTCAGGGCTAGTGCCAGCAAGAGCCAGGGCTTTCTCTGTAGTCAAGTACTTTACATCCTGCTGGGTCTGCAGCATAAGAGAAAAATAAGATGCAGGCATATAAACATGGTTTAGAATGATGCGCCCACAAATCATTCAACTTGCAGTGTCATTAACATGGGAACCTCCGGGCTATGTGTGTTGGCATATTTGGCATTAACTTTCTGGGATAGCTTTGCATTGGTGGCAGAAAAGACACAGGGTATACACTTATAACAACAGATATTATACATTATATTCCTGTAGTTAGCAAAGGACACAACCTGTGACTTGTAAAAAGATTTTTTTTTTTTTTAAATATTTATTTATCAGATTTTCAAACATACAGAAAACATAAAAAGAAGTACTTAATAAACCAAATATGTGGAGACGCAGCTCCAAATTGTACTATAATTTTCAAAGAGACGCAGCACCGCTTCAAGGAAATAAATACAAATATAATATTACAAATACATGCTCATTGAGTTTTCTCCTTTATAGGTAGATAGTAAAAAGTATGTTGCCTTATTCTTTCATACGTTCTTGGGGCGCGATCCAATATAGGGCGCAGGTTTCGGCGCAAGCGTGGAAACCTGCGCCGCCCCTAGTTTCAGCTCGCAACTCGAGCTATCACATATACGGCGCCGTCAGATGCTAAAGTGCCATAAGTCTGACAAACTAGCGATGTCCAGAAATCTGCGTAACTACATATTTCTGGAGTCGCCAGTGACTTACGGCACTTTAGAAACTGCCGCCGCCTACAAAAACTGACTAAATTATAAAATCACCCGTAACTGTCTAACACGCCTCCCAAACATAGCCCGACACGTATACCCCTCTATCCGCAATCCCCCCTCTCACTCCTAACAATAAATATATTAACCCCTAAACCGCCGCTCCCGGACCCCGCCGCCAGCTACATTAACTATATTACCCCTTAATATGACCCCCCTACACCGCCGCCACCTATTTTAACTATATTACCCCCTAATGTGAGCCCCCTACCCCACCACCACCTATATTAAAATGATTAACCCCTAATCTAATCCCCCTACCCTGCCACCACCTATAATAAATGTATTACCCACTAAAATACTAAAATGTCCCTACCCTAAACTAAATTACAAATAGCCCTGAAAAGGGCCTTTTGCGTGGCATTGCCCCAAAGTCACCAGCTCTATTACCAGCCCTTAAAAGGGCCTTTTGCGAGGCATTGCCCCAAAGTAACCAGCTCTATTACCAGCCCTTAAAAGGGCCTTTTGCGGGGCATTGTCACAAAGTAATCAGCTCTTTTACCTGTAATCTGACCCCCCTACACCGCCGCCACCTATATTAAATATATTAACCCCTAATCTAATCCCCCTACACCGCCGCCACCTATATTAACCCCTAATCTAATCCCCCTACACCGCCGCCACCTATATTAAATATATTAACCCCTAATCTGACCCACCTACACTGCCGCCACCTATATTAACTATATTAACCCCTAATCTGACCCCCCTACACCGCCGCCACCTATATTAACTATATTAACCCTAATTATATTAGGGTTAATATAGTTATTATATTATATATATTAACCCTATCTAACCTTAACACCCCTTAACTTAATTATTATTGCAATAAATCTAAATAATATTAATCTTATTAACTAAAATATTCCTATTTAAAACTAAATACTTACCTATAAAATAAACCTTAAGATAGCTACAATATAATTAATAATTACATTGTAGCTATTTTAGGGGTTATATTTATTTTACAGGTAACTTGGTATTTATTTTAACTAGGTACAATAGCTATTAAATAGTTAATAACTATTTAATAGCTACCTAGTTAAAATAATTACCAATTTACCTGTAAAATAAATCCTAACCTAAGTTACAAATACACCTACACTATCAATAAATTAATTAATTAAATAAACTACAATTATCTAAACTAAAATATAATTAAATACACTAAACTAAATTACAAAAAAACAAACACTAAATTACAAAAAATAAAAAAAGATTACAAGAATTTTAAGCTAATTACACCTAATCTAAACCCCCTAATAAAATAACAAAGCAACCCAAAATAAAAAAATGTCCCTACCCTAAAATAAATTACAAAAAGTAATCAGCTCTATTACCAGCCCTTAAAAGGGCCTTTTGTGGGGCATTGCCCCAAAGTAATCAGCTCTTTTACCTGTGAAAAAAAAGAACAACCCCCCCCATTACAACCCACCACCCACACACCCCTACTCTAAAACCCACCCTATCCCCCCTTAAAAAAACCTAAGTGTAACCCCCAAGTGCTCCTTACCTGTCCAGAAGACCGGCGGAGAAGGTCCTGTTCCAGGCGGAGAAGTCTTCTTCCAGGCGGCGACCTCTTCTTCTTCCAGGAACCAGCCGGCGCGGAGCGGAGGAGTTGAAGACCGATGACCGCGGAGCTGAAGACCGTCCTCCCTGGAACTGAAGACCGGCGATGCTGGAACTGAAGATCGGCGATGCTGGAACTGAAGACCTGAGCCATGGAGCATGGAGGATCCTCTTCATACGATCGCCGCCGTACACTGAATCGGAATTCAAGGTACACGATTAAAAATGATGTCCCTTGAGTTCCTATTGGCTGATTTGAGCCTTCAAATTCAAATCAGCCAATCGGATGAAAGCTACTTTAATTCTATTGGCTGATTTGATTAGCCAATAGAATAAGAGCTACTGTAATTCTATTGGCTATTCTAATCAGCCAATAGAATTACAGTAGCTCTTATTCTATTGGCTAATCAAATCAGCCAATAGAATTAAAGTAGCTTTCATCCGATTAGCTGATTTGAATTTGAAGGCTCAAATCAGCCAATAGGAATTCAAGGGACGCCATTTTTAATCGCGTACCTTGAATGAGGATCCTCCACGCTCCATGGCTCCGGTCTTCAGTTCCAGCATCGCCGATCTTCAGTTCCTGCATCGCCGGTCTTCAGTTCCAGGGAGGACGGTCTTCAGCTCCGCGGTCATCGGTCTTCAACTCCTCCGCTCCGCGCCGGCTGGTTCCTGGAAGAAGAAGAGGTCGCCGCCTGAAAGAAGACTTCTCCGCCTGGAACAGGACCTTCTCCGCCGGTCTTCAGGACAGGTAAGGAGCACTTGGGGTTAGACTTAGGTTTTTTTAAGGGGGAATAGGGTGGGTTTTAGAGTAGGGGTATGTGTGTGGTGGGTTGTAATGGGGGGGTTGTTCTTTTTTTTCACAGGTAAAAGAGCTGATTACTTTGGGGCAATGCCCCACAAAAGGCCCTTTTAAGGGCTGGTAATAGAGCGGATTACTTTTTGTAATTTAGTTTAGGGTAGGGACATTTTTTTATTTTGGGTTGCTTTGTTATTTTATTTGGGGGCTTAGATTAGGTGTAATTATCTTAAAACTCTTGTAATCTTTTTTTATTTTTTGTAATTTAGTGTTTGTTTGTTTTTGTAATTTAGTTTAGTGTATTTTATTATATTTTAGTTTAGATAATTGTAGTTTTTTAATTAATTTATTGATAGTGTAGGTGTATTTGTAACTTAGGTTAGGATTTATTTTACAGGTAAATTGGTAATTATTTTAACTAGGTAGCTATTAAATAGTTATTAACTATTTAATAGCTATTGTACCTATTTAAAATAAATACCAAGTTACATGTAAAATAAATATAAACCCTAAAATAACTACAATGTAATTATTAATTATATTGTAGCTATCTTAAGGTTTAATTTATAGGTAAGTAATTAGTTTTAAATAGGAATATTTTAGATTAATATTATTTAGATTTATTGCAATAATAATTAAGTTAAGGGTGTAAGAGTTAGATAGGGTTAATATAGTTAATATATATAATATAATAACTATATTGACTATATTAACCCTAATATAATTAGAGTTAATATAGGTGGCGGCGGAGTAGGGGGGTCAAATTAGGGGTTAATATATTTAATATAGGTGGCGGCGGTGTAGGGGGATTAGATTAGGGGTTAATATATTTAATATAGGTGGCAGTGGTGTAGGGGGGTCAGATTACAGGTAAAAGAGCTGATTACTTTGTGACAATGCCCAGCAAAAGGCCCTTTTAAGGGCTGGTAATAAAGCTGGTTACTTTGGGGCAATGCCCCGCAAAAGGCCCTTTTAAGGGCTGGTAATAGAGCTGGTTACTTTGGGGCAATGCCACGCAAAAGGCACTTTTCAGGGCTTTTTGTAATTTAGTTTAGGGTAGGGACATTTTAGTATTTTAGTGGGTAATACATTTATTATAGGTGGCGGCAGTGTAGGGGGATTAGATTAGGGGTTAATCATTTTAAAATAGGTGGCGGCGGGGTAGGGGGATTAGATTAGGGGTTAATCATTTTAAAATAGGTGGCGGCGGTGTAGGGGGATTAGATTAGGGGTTAATCCTTTTAATATAGGTGGCGGCGGGGTAGGGAGATTAGATTAGGGGGTAATCATTATAATATAGGTGGCGGCGGGGTAGGGGGATTAGATTAAGGGGTAATGTAGTTAAAATAGGTTCGGAGTAGGGGGCTTAAATTAGGGGGTAATAATTTTAATATAGACGGCGGCGGTGTAGGGGGATCACATTAGAGGGTTAGACATTTAATGTAGATGGTGGGGGTGTTAGGTTTTATTTTGCAGCCAGTTTAGGGAGCTACGGGGCTCCAATACTCAGCGTAAGGCTTACTACGCCTGCAATTTGTGGCAAGGTGAAAATGGAGTAAGATTTCTCAATTTTCGCCACGTAAGTCCTTACGCTGTATATTGGATACCAAACTGCGCGGGTTTGGTATACCTGTCTATGGGCCAAAAACCTACGGCCGAAGTCAGAAATATACGAGCGTAACTTCTATGTTATGCCGTATATAGGATACCAAATCAGTGCAATATTTGGCGTCGCCGGCTTTTGCAGGCGATGCTGCATATCGGATCGGGCCCTTGAGGTTTCTTACATAAACATCACCTATACACTAAGACCAAATAATCTGTAGACGCAGCTCCTGTTCATGTTTAAACCTTCTAGGAGAGACGCAGCTCAAAAAAAAAAAAAAAAGAATTTAAATGTCTAAAGTAAACCCTTGTAGTCTTTAGCTACTAACATGAAAAATAACATATTTTGGAGGTGAGTCAGTTTCTATACTAGAGAACAGAAAAACTGCTGTACCACTGTGAATTAGATTAGGCTTGGCAGAGTTTTCTTGATCTGCTGAAGTAGAGATATAAAGCTTCCAAGTCACATTATAGTGATGTCCACGTCATGAACGTGCCACAAAGGAACTTCTTTCTTAATCCACAAATCTCATTCATGCTTTTTTATTTTTAGAAATGTCTGTGGTCTAAGAGAGCAATTTGATTTTGCTTTATCTGTTCAGGATATTTATATTAACTACAGGGAGTGCAGAATTATTAGGCAAGTTGTATTTTTGAGGATTCATTTTATTATTGAACAACAGCCATGTTCTCAATGAACCCAAAAAACTCATTAATATCAAAGCTGAATAGTTTTGGAAGTAGTTTTTAGTTTGTTTTTAGTTATAGCTATTTTAGGGGGATATCTGTGTGTGCAGGTGACTATTACTGTGCATAATTATTAGGCAACTTAACAAAAAACAAATATATACCCATTTCAATTATTTATTTTTACCAGTGAAACCAATATAACATCTCAACATTCACAAATATACATTTCTGACATTCAAAAACAAAACAAAAACAAATCAGTGACCAATATAGCCACCTTTCTTTGCAAGGACACTCAAAAGCCTGCCATCCATGGATTCTGTCAGTGTTTTGATCTGTTCACCATCAACATTGTGTGCAGCAGCAACCACAGCCTCCCAGACACTGTTCAGAGAGGTGTACTGTTTTCCCTCCTTGTAAATCTCACATTTGATGATGGACCACAGGTTCTCAATGGGGTTCAGATCAGGTGAACAAGGAGGCCATGTCATTAGATTTTCTTCTTTTATACCCTTTCTTGCCCGCCACGCTGTGGAGTACTTGGACGCGTGTGATGGAGCATTGTCCTGCATGAAAATCATGTTTTTCTTGAAGGATGCAGACTTCTTCCTGTACCACTGCTTGAAGAAGGTGTCTTCCAGAAACTGGCAGTAGGACTGGGAGTTGAGCTTGACTCCATCCTCAACCCGAAAAGGCCCCACAAGCTCATCTTTGATGATACCAGCCCAAACCAGTACTCCACCTCCACCTTGCTGACGTCTGAGTCGGACTGGAGCTCTCTGCCCTTTACCAATCCAACCACGGGCCCATCCATCTGGCCCATCAAGACTCACTCTCATTTCATCAGTCCATAAAACCTTAGAAAAATCAATCTTGAGATATTTCTTGGCCCAGTCTTGACGTTTCAACTTGTGTGTCTTGTTCAGTGGTGGTCGTCTTTCAGCCTTTCTTACCTTGGCCATGTCTCTGAGTATTGCACACCTTGTGCTTTTGGGCACTCCAGTGATGTTGCAGCTCTGAAATATGGCCAAACTGGTGGCAAGTGGCATCTTGGCAGCTGCACGCTTGACTTTTCTCAGTTCATGGGCAGTTATTTTGCGCCTTGGTTTTTCCACACGCTTCTTGCGACCCTGTTGACTATTTTGAATGAAACGCTTGATTGTTCGATGATCACGCTTCAGAAGCTTTGCAATTTTAAGAGTGCTGCATCCCTCTGCAAGATATCTCACAATTTTTGACTTTTCTGAGCCTGTCAAGTCCTTCTTTTGACCCATTTTGCCAAAGGAAAGGAAGTTGCCTAATAATTATGCACACCTGATATAGGGTGTTGATGTCATTAGACCACACCCCTTCTCATTACAGAGATGCACATCACCTAATATGCTTAATTGGTAGTAGGCTTTCGAGCCTATACAGCTTGGAGTAAGACAACATGCATAAAGAGGATGATGTGGTCAAAATACTAATTTGCCTAATAATTCTGCACTCCCTGTATCTAGTATATTTTTGTGACCTGGTGAAACCAGCCTGGTGGTCTGAGTAATTATATTCCCCCTGAAAGTGGCTTTATTTACATTACAGAGACCAAATTATATATTTCTTAATAATTAAGCAACTCTCTTTTTAAAATAGTGCATGACAGGAACCTGGAAATTAAAATATTTGAGTGGTTTCTTAAAATTGTTTTTTTTTTGTCTGCATGTTTAAGAATAAGCATGTCTATGTAAGATCATTTGCATTTAGAACTCCCAGTTTTAGTTTAAAATTTTTATTAAGCAAGTACTGACGCCAGGAACGTTTGTACTTGTCCAAGTTTGAGTGAGAACTCACATTGTGGTATAAATGACAAATACTAGATATCCCAAAAAATTTTACGTAGCCTGTTACAAGCTCAGATTGTTGATTCTTGTTATCTTGGACTTAGTTGAGCTGCAAACTAATTATAACAAGCTATTGCGTCTAAATATTGGTGTAGGAAGCTAACCATGAGTAATATCATAAACACCATCACAGCTGAACAAGCATAATATGTTTATATTCTTTATACTCAGATTTCAGGCAACATAAGGACAATTAAATTTATTAGACGTGTGCAAGGAGAAAAAATATTGATTTGTGATAAAGATTCGGTTTCGGAAATTTTGTCTCACTCGGTTTGACAGTATTTGTTTGTGGCTGTGTTTGGTTCATCGGAATATTCAGATACAAAGTTCATTCGAAATTAAATTTGTTCAATGGCATTGATGCCAAAGGGAAACCCACAAAATATTAATTTTAGCATCAAAATGACACTGCTAGGAAATGCCAATAACTGAAAGATTCAGGGATAACTGGGACATGAGAACTAGAACAATTTTTACAAAGAGAATTAAAACAATAAAATAAAATTAAAATCATTTGATATTTACAGTAATAACAATTATTCACGAGTTATACCGTTTCCCACCACCCTATTGTCTCCCCCTTCTAACCTTTCACTTCCCACCACTACAACCTTTCCTCACCATCTATCTCATTCTTTTTCAGGTCCCTCATACTAAAGTACCCCCATACCTCACTTTCTCACACACCTGCTCCATCACAAGTTTGTAGTTATAGTTATCCTTAGAGACTCAATTCAGTGAGGGCAGGATCAGGAGAGGTAGCAACAGGTGGCAGAGTTACTGAATTAGGTTTCTGATAATAATAGTACATAAGCCTCAATAGTAGGAGGGCAAACATGGGTTTTGAGTCCCTTGAACACAGCAGCCATCAGTTCCCTAAGAATTAGGCAGTTACAGATGATGACCACCACGGAGCAGGAAGGGCAGAAGCAGGAGAGGCATCTGCAGGCAGCAAAGTTATTGAACTAGGTAGGCCTCCGGTACATAAACCTAAAAAATACACCTCAAGGTAGGAGGAAAAACATGTGCCTAGAGACCCTTGGACACAGCGGCCCACAGTTTGCTACAATTTTGGAAATTACCTGACCACCACAGAGCAGGATAGGCAGAAGCCAGAGAGGCGGCAGCAGCAGCAGAGCTACTGAAGGGGAAGCAAAGTAACAGGAGTAGGCCTCTGATTATAGTACACCAACCCCATAAATACACCTCCAAGGAAGGTGAACAAACGTGTCCAGAGTGTCCCTTGAAAAGAACAGCTAACAGGCATTTAAGGATTTGGCATTGACTGATGACCACCACAGAGCATAGAAGGGCAGGAGCAGTAGAAGGCAGCAGAGTTATGCAAGTAGGCCTATGGATTATTGTACACCAACCCCATAAATACACCTCCAAGGAAGTCAGGGAATTAACTACTGGTGTCGCGGAGTTCGCCATTGCAACCAGGCCTATCGTTGCAGAACTTGCAGGGGGCCCACAGCCAATGCTCCAATGCTCCGTCTCCAACTATGCTGTGCTCTCTTAGTAGCATGCCACGCTTTCCTCCAGACTCGTGCACAACTATTTCTGGATAGTGTTATTTTATATATATATATATATATATATATATATATATATATATATATATATATATATATATATATATATAGCAATTCAAAATGTGAATCCGCCCTCCTGGGGTCAACCACCCGGTCCCTCTGTGTATATACAGCAAGCTTCAACAAAATCAGAGGAAAACCAGGTTTATAAATTTGACTAATTGGTTTGCAGAAAACCTGGTTTGCCTCTGATTTTGTTGAAGCTTCTTACTATATATATATAGTAAAAGGTATTTTAACTTGCGCTGTGTATATAGCAAATGTTTATTTTGCTTTTAAAAGTTCCTCCTGGTGTATTTCAATGGCAGCTATATCTGAGTATTCCACTATCATCAATGGAATGTAAATATTGAGTTGTGAGATGTAGGGTCCAGATGTCAGCGCTCATAGAAGGGAGGAAAGAAACAAACAGAAGAACAAATTATGGTGCAGTAAGAAAGCACTGATGTGTGGTGTGGCAAGAGAAGAAGAATATTGCTCACCTTTTTAGTCCTCAAACTTGTGAGGTATGTTTGTAGCGTGGAGGGGACGTAATCCCTATCTGTGTTAAAGTTGTTCACTTCTGGGTGATCAGTTGGAGTATGGTATTACTTTCTCCCAGTATCCTTAGGATCTGGTAAGCTTCTCCTCTGCGGAGTATGGTAAACTGTTCCTGTGTTTTGGATGAGGTAAGTTTCTTCCTTGTCACAAATGTTGTGCTTCTCCTCTATAGAGTATGGTATATTTCTCCTTTTATGGGAGGTGTGGTAAGCTTCTCCTCTATGGAGTTTGATAAATGTATTCTCTATGGAGTGTTTTGAATATTTAGTAGAAATCTCTAAAACAGTGGCAGTGGATTAACACTCCTCCTACTATATAGAGTAACATTTCTGTTTTATAGTTGATTTGTTTATTTGATTTTAAAAAAATAGATAAATAAATAGGGGGTTAATAAATATTAGAAAAACACTCTATATGTGATATATATATAAAAAAAGCACCTTTATTATGTACGTATTTAAAACACAAACAAACTGTGCTGAATATTTCTGCAAAGTGATTGCGAAAGGGTATTTTGTCCTCTTAGAAAAAGAGTCCCAATCAAGATATGGGTTTCAAATAATGGGTGAGGGTCTGCAATTGTCTTGGTGTCTCAAACGTCTTTTGCAAATGTTATTACCCACAAGGTGGTGATTAGGGTAAAACTTGGTTGATGGTAGTTCCGTTTTCACAAATTTCAAAAGATGCGGTTTAAACAGTACCTTATTGCAGTTAGCAAGTGTCCAGGTAAGTTTATTGAATGCAGATGTCCTGTGGTACAGATGAATCTGGATGATATTCCTGTCAAGTGACAGGGTCCCTTCCAGGCTGTGTGAAAGTTGACGGTCTCGCCGGACCGGAAGTGACGTCAGTAGTGGGCGTGCCCTTACATGTTTTGTGAACTGTGTTCACTTCATCAAAAGTTCACGAAATGCGTAAGTGATTGAGAAAGAGTCCCAATCAAAATATGTGTTTCAAAAGTTTAAAATTTGGGCTTCTCATTTTATGTTTAATGTTTAATAGTTGTGTTTGTTTTTTACCCCAATTTACAGCAGTGCACGCATGCGCACTGAAGTCAAATCGCCTGTAGAAATTATGGACCCTCTGATGCAGTTTATTAAACTGAGTGTGAGGCGTCGGGCCGTGTGCGCATGCACGGTTTTCTGCGCGTGTGCGCAATGAAGTATACTACCCATAGAATTCCTCGACCCGTTGTATAGGATTCAACACCTAATTTTAGGAGGTTGGGCCTCTTGCGCATGCGCAGTGAGCGCCACACACCTCCAACAGATGATGTCACGTCACCGGAAGTGACGCGGGTCCAGCATTCTTATAAGGTGGCAGTTGGACCCTACTTGATTAAGTCTGGTAGCATATATAAAGTATTGCATTTTAAGTTTATTAATAGCATGGTGAGTGCAAATATACTACAAACAATTTCAACACAAAACTGAAAAAGGCTAAAATGCAGACTTTGTGAGAGAGTAACTTTTGTCGCCGCTCCCTGAACAAGTAATAGTCCATGTCAATTTAATAGCAAACAATAAGAACACAACACTATTATACCATAAGCAAAGTTCTATGGAGTGAAGTGTCCCCCTTACTTTATATACTTTATATAAAGGTATTTTCTTTTACCTAATTGGTGCTGTGACAGTAACCCTTTCTGCACGGGCATCATACAGAATTAAAACCTACTTTAAGGAACCAACAGGTGCTGTACTCATTTACTACTTTTATATTTTGTGGACGGTAGGGCAATTCTAGGAGACCACCTCTTGCCCCTTTGTGTAGATCAAGCCTTAACCTCCACCCAGTTTCAGAAAACAGATATAAACTTCAAAATATTAGCTGGCGCTAACCAAAATAAGCATTAACCTCAAGTAAGGTAAACAGTAGTATAAGAATAGCATATCCTAATATAACACAGGGGAAAAAGTATAGGAGGCCTTAGAGTTAAACCAGGTATATATAATACAAACCAAACTTAATGTACAAGTCATCAGTGTTTCTCAATTTGCAGGCTGTATCAAGTGCTAGAACCAGCTTTCATCTATGCAGGGGAGAATATTACTATAAATAGCTTAACAGTACATGTGAGTCTCTTAGCCTACTCCGACTTTAAATGCGTGCACTGGAGACCGCAGATTTCTAATGCAAGTAAGCATTCCCCCAGATTGCAAAGGTCCGTGCTTGGGCCATGGCGTCCCGTTAGAGTCAGCAGTTACTGATGATTTGTAGGATGGTACATATGCTACCAGTTCAGGGGTCTTCATCTGGTAAGATTTGGGTGGAAAAACATGCTGAATGCCTGCAAGCATGCCAAATGAGGAAGCGCCCACAACCATCACCTTCTCCCGACCGGAGCTCAGGGATTCAAATAGTGGACCGCCTGTGGTATTTTCATAGCCGCTCTGAGGTGCGTATGTAGCTGTAACGCCGACACTCACGTGTTGCTGGCAATGTGAGGTTTCTGTAACCTGCCTTGGTTTCTGCAGCAGGGCTGAAATAAATGCGGCGAGATCCATCTCCAGGCTCTGAAAGTGCTCATCTATGAGACGTCGCGTAGACTGCTCCCAGGCCTCCATATTAGTGCTGTGCCACAGACAAAGTGCTTACCGCGGCCCTTAGGGTTTCAGAGTGTGAATGGCTAATTAGGTACGGGTACTCAGGATCTGGTAGGTTGTAGTCCCCTGATTTCTCGATTCACATTAGACTTTGAAGGGAGTAAGCCCGGTAGCCAAAACAACCATGTGTACCATGGGGAGAGATTGAAGGGCTCAAACTTGGTGTATAGCCTCTGTGCAGAGCTCCTGTTCGTCCTGTGTTCCTATGTGAATGCCAATGGACTCTTGAGTGGCAAATCAGGGAAAATATAGGTTTATATCATGACTGTATTTTCCATGTTGTGGCCCAAAAGCCAGGAGCTCTGCTCAAACATGTCCAGCTCCATCGGCAGTTGGCTCCGCCCCCTCATTATATATTATTAAATATGGAATAAGGCTCAGAGTTATGCCATATAATGTAGTACATATATACATGTTATGCAATGAGCCTTATTATACAATTATTAAAAAATAATAAACTGCATATATACATGTTATGCAATGAACCTCATTATACAAATATTAAATATGGTTAAAATATAAATTAGATATGGAGACAATTCCAAAATGCTGAAATAAGGTTCATATGGTAATATAATACATATATAGAAAAAATATCCCAATATGAGCAAAGTACGGACTTCTTATTCTTGATATAATTTACATATCTGTTCATAGTGACCTGTCAAAAATTAGACACCACAATTTGTGTTAAATCGATATTGACATAGTTGCCTATGAACACACATGTAAACATAAATTACTGTATAATAAATTAGTGAACCTAAATTAATCCAAAACAAACGGATTAAGATCTAGTTCCGAGTTAAGACCTTTTGGGTATAATGTTTCAGTTAATTTTTTTTAACTATTTTAACATTGAGGTGTATGTTTTTAAAAGATTTATGCATGTCATACCCCTTTTTCATATTTTAGAGTCAGAAAAAAAACCTAACACCAGCGATCGCGGAATGAAAAGCTCCGTAACGCAGCCCCATTGATGCCTATGGGGGGAAAAAAAGTTACATTTAAACCTAACACCCTAAGATAAATTCCACGTCTAAACATCCCTAATCTACTACCCCCAACATCGCAGACACCTACTTAATGTTATTAACCCCTAATCTGCCACTCCTGATATCGCCGCCACCTAACTAAAGCTATTTACCCCTAATCTACGGCTCCCGATATCTCCGCCACTATACTAAAGTTTTAAACCCTATTCCCCTGCACCCCAACATTGCCCACACTATAATAAAGATATTACCCATATTCCGCCGCTCCCCGACATCGCCGCCACTAAATAAAGTTATTAACCCCTAAACCTCTGGCCTCTCACATCACTACCACTAAATAAACCTATTAATCCCTAAACCGCCAGCTCCCCCATCGCAACAACCTAAATTAAACTATTAACTCCTAAACCTAAGCCTAAAACTAACCCTAACTCTAACGTAACCCTAACCCTAACACCACCTAACTTTAACATAATTAAAATAGAGCTAAATTAAAGTTACAATTATTAACTAAATAATACCTATTTAAAACTAAATACATTCTTACCTGTGAAATAAAACCTAAGCTAGCTACAATATAACTAATAGTTATATTGTAGCTAGCTAAGCTTTTATTTTTATTTCACAGCTAAGTTTGTATTTATTTTAACTAGGTAGACTAGTTAGCAAATAGTTATTAACGATTTACTAACTACCTAGTTAAAATAAATACAAACTTACTTGTGAAATGAAACCTAAGCTGCCTTACACTAAAAACTAACATAAAAAAAATAATAAAAAACACTAAAATTACAAAAAATTAAAAAAACTACCATTACAAAAAAATAATAAACGAAATTATCCAAAACAATAAAAATTATTCCTATTCTAATACCCTAAAAAACACCCCAAAATAAAAAACCCTAATCTATTAAAAACTACCAAGGGCCCTTAAAAGGACCTTTTGTGGGCCCTTAAAATGGCCTTTTGTAGGGCATTTCCCTAAAGTTAACAGCTCTTTTGCTACAAAACAAACACCCCCTAACAGTATACAAACCCTCACCCCCAAACCCACAAATAAAAATAAAGTAAAACCTAATCTACCCATTGCCATGAAAAGGGCATTTGTATGGGCATTGCCCTTAAAAGGGCATTAAGCTCTTTCTCCTACCCTTAAAAGGGCATTCAGCTCTTTTATGAAATGCCCAACCGCTAATCTAAAAATAAAAACCCACCCAAAACAAAATAAAGACATTACACAAAATAAAAAATTAATTATCAAAAATAATACAAATTATTCCTATTCTAATACACATTTAAAAACAAAAAAACAAAAACAAAACTAACTAGAATAAACTACCAATAGCCCTTAAAAGGGCCTTTTGTAGGGCATTGTCCTAAGTTAAACAGCTCTTTTACCTGAAAAAAATTACAAAGACCCACTAACATTACAAACCCCCACCCTCCAAACCCACAAAATAATAAAAACTATTGAAAAAAACCTAAGCTACCCATTGCCCTGAAAAGGGCATTTGTATGGGCATTGCCCTTAAAAGGGCATTTAGCTCTTTTGCATTGCCCTGAAAAGGGCATTTAGCTCTTTTACGAATAGCCCAAACCCTAAACTAAAAAAAAAAAACCCACTCAAAAAACCTTAAAAAATCCTAACACTAACCCCCGACGATCCACTTACAGTTGCTGAAGTCCCGCTTGAAGGATCTTCATTCTCGCGCTCCATCTTCATCCAGGAGGCTCCATCTTCACCCAGGCGGCTCCATGATAATCCAGGCAGCATCTTCTATCTTCATCCCGGTGGTGTGGAGCGGGTCCATCCTGATAACATCCGGCACGGAGCATGCTCTTCATACAATCGCTGCCATATACTGAATCTTCAATGCAAGGTGCGCAATTCAAAATGGCGTCCCTTTCATTCCTATTGGCTGATCTGATTTTGGAAATTCAAATCAGCCAATAGGATGAGAGCTACTAAAAACCTATTGGCTGTTCAAATTAGCCTGGATGAAGCCGCCTGGATGAAGATGGAGCCGCCTGGATGAAGATGGAGCGCCAGGATGAAGATCCGTCAAGCGGGACTTCAGCAACTGTAAGTGGATCGTCGGGGGTTAGTGTTAGGATTTTTAAGTTTTTTTGGGTGTTTTTTTTTAGGGCAATGCAAAATAGCTAAATGCCCTTTTAAGGGCAATGAGCATACAAATGGCCGTCTTTAACACAGGGCAAAAGGGGCAGCTGCCCAGGGCCCAGTCTTTGTTGAGGGGCCCAAGAGTCCTAAAAAAATAATAACTTTTTTTTTGGTTCATGCCAGACTGCTGATGTCATGTGACATGGGGGACACACACAGTCAGTCCTAATACTGTCACAGTCAAAAGTTTTTGCTTATATTTATTTGGGAGAAACTGTGCCAGACCGTGCCGGTGTCATGTGACATGCCAGGCTAGTGCCATGTGCTATTTTAGATGTGCACTGTGCAGCACTGAATGCTAAGCCCTACATCGGCATCCAGCCAATCCCACTGCATCAGAAAATGTCCTGCTGGGGTTACCACTGTTACCAGGTTACTGCTCTGGTCTTGGTGATTGTTTCTGGGTAGGGCTGACTATAGGCGCATGCAGAAGAAAGCTGGAGTGGCAGGCACATGAGGATTTGACCATCTGTGCAGCTGCTCACACTGCTCTCTTCAGTCTTGAGGCTGTGTGACTCATCTCACACTGTATCCATGCAGCCTTGGGCAGACAGCATCTAGTCTGCTGGTCCCCTTAGCCCTGCTCTTTATGCTGTGGCCCTAAGAACAACTAACTGAAGTTTGTTAGGGGAACAGTGCTTTGTAGAATGATGTCAGTGGGAAGAATAAGTGAGTGCACACATGCCCCTCCCCATGCAGCATTGTCTAGTGCAGGGTGAGAGGGAACTTGTTCCTAGCAAAGAAGTGACATGTGCTGCTGTGGCTGATGTGCTGATACTTCACACATTAAGGTAAGGTTTATTTTTATAGTTTTTTTTTCTCTCTGTCTCAGATTTTACAGCTTCCCATAGTAGTTCTGCTGTTCCAGTCAGTAAACTTATATTTGTCTGTACCTCCATGCTTCCTCCTCAGTCTTTACCTTGCTTTGCTCCTGTTGGCTGCCCTAAATCTCTTTAACCAGCTAACCTCACACCAGAATTACATTCAAAATCATATTAAATGAATCCACATTGGAGGAATTTATAAATTTACTTATTAGTCACATATTGCAATTTCTTTCTTTCTTTCTTTTTTTTAAATGATTAGCCCATCAGTGAATGATCCACTGTTGGGCTAATAATTAAAAAAAAATATATAAAATAAATTGATTTAGTTGTTTTTTGGGATGTTAGAGTGGAGAGCGAAATTGCATGGTGGGGGGGGGGGGGCAAGAAAATGTTTGCCCAGGGTCTAGTAAATATTAAAGACGGCCGTGGCTAGCTTAGGTTTTTGTTAAAAAAAATTTTTTTTATTTTGGGGGGTTGGTTGGGTGGTGGGTTTTACTGTAGGGGGGGTCTTTGCATTTTTTTACAGGTAAAAGAGCTGTTTAAATTAGGGCAATGCCCTCAAAAAGGCCCTTTTAAGGGCTATTGGTAGTTTATTGTAGGCTAGGTTTTTTTTATTTTGGGGGGCTTTTTTTATTTTTTATAGGGCTATTAGATTAGGTGTAATTCTTTTTTTATTTTTGTTAATTTCATTTGTTATTTTTTGTAATTTAGTGTTTGTTATTTTTTGTAATTTAGTCTTTTTTTTTGTAATTAGATAGTTTGTAATTTTTAGAGTAGTGTTAGGTTTTTGTAATGTGCATTTTAGTTTTATTTAATTAATAGTTAGTTTAATTTTAGTTTAATAGTTATATTAGTGTGATTGTTAGTTTAAACTTAGTTTTTTTAATTTGACAGTTAAGTTTTTATTTAATTTAAAATAGGGAAATTGTAATTTTAATATTAAGTTAGGGGGGCCTCTTAGGTTTATGGGTTACTAGATTAAATTAGTTTTTTTGCGATGTGGGGGGCTTTCGGTTTAGGGGTTAATAGGTTTATTTAGTATATTTTGTTGTGGGGGGCTTTCGGTTTAGGGGTTAATAGTTTTATTATAGTGGCAGCGGAATTAGGGATTAATAACTTTAGTATAGTGGGGGCGATGTGGGCGGACGGCAGATTAGGGGGTTAATAATATTTAAATAGTGTTTGCAATGCGGGAGGGTGGCGGTTTAGGGGTTAATAACTTTAGTATAGTGGCGACGATGATGGGGAGCGGCAGAATAGGGGTTAATAATTTTTAATAGTGGCGGCGATGTCGGGAGCAGCAGATTAGGGGTTAATAACTTTAATATAGTATTTGCGATGCGGGAGGGCCTCGGTTTAGGGGTTAATAGGTAGTTTATGGGTGTTAGTGTACTTTGTAACACTTTAGTTATAAATTTTATGTAACAGTTTTTTAGTGTAAAACTCATAACTACTGCTCTCAGATTGCAAAACGGATCTTGTCAGTATAGGCTGTAACGCAAGCTTTTTAGCCTCACCGCAAAACTCGTAATTGCTGCGCTATGGAAGTCCCATGAAAAAAATGTCATTACGTCATTACATTGCGTTACAGGCCAAAAGGCTTGCGGTACATCTATACCGACAAGACTTGTAATGACTGCGGTGCTGTTTTAACGCTGAAACAACCATTTTTTCAGCGTTAAAACACGAACGCACAACTCGTAATCTAGGTGATTGTTTCTTTTTGCATTCCCCAATTTTTCCATATTACCCAAGTAATCTGTGGGATATGTTAAACACTATAAAGGATAAAGACAAATACTGTGATTTAACATATTAATCTAAAGTCATCAAGTTACTGGTGTAACAGTGGTTGAAGATGGCACAATATAAGGGGGTACCTTGCAATGAAATTTGCAGTAAACAGCATTTCCTGAAGCGTTCACAAGTTTGAAAGTGTGATTACCAAACCCGTCCATGTGACGAAATCCATCTGGAATCCCACGGTCACTGAATAAATGAGTGACCTATATATACAACAAAAGAAGTATTAATGGAATGAAAAATTGCCTGGTGATTCATGTTTAGTTAAATAGACACGCATGTCCAGGGTCTCATTCTCCAACTTAATGCTTTCTCATGAAACATATAAATCTTTAGATTATACTCCATGAAATATGAAAGCTTGTATATATAATGGTTCAAAACTCACAGCATTCCTAATCACTGTATTAATCTTAGTCTAATCTCACAGGTGGGTACTGTTGTGTCTATCTAGATCTAGGGGCCCATTTATCAAGCTCTGGTTTGAGGGCCTGTGTTTTTGATGAGCCTGCAGGCTGATCTGAGCAGGCGGACAGACATCGCCGCAATTCAACCCGATCGAGTACGATCGCGTTGACTGACACTCCCCTGCTGGCGGCCGATTGACTGCGAATCTGCAGGGGGCGGCGTTGCACCAGCAGCTCACAAGAGCTGCTGGTGCAATGCTGAATACGAAGAGCGTATTGCTCTCCGCATTCAGCGAGGTCTGTCGGACATGATCCACACTGTCGGATCAGGTCTGACAGACCTCTGTTAAATAGGCCACCTAATCTCACAGGTGGGTATTGGTGTGTTTATCTACTCCTAATGTAGGTAGACAGACAAGTACCCACATGGTATGTTTGTCTACATCTAATCTCACTGCTGGGTTGGGTGCTTGTGGGTACAGGTATGTCTTCCTAGATCAAATCTCAAAGATGGGTACTGGTTTGTCTATCTACGCCTAATCTCACAGTTCAATACTGGTATTTCTATCTACATTTAATCTCAGAGGCGGGTACTGGTATGTCTATCTAATCTCACAGATGGGTACTGATGATTCAAGTACCAAGTGAGTAGTGGTCTATCAACATCTACTTTTACAGGTGGGTACTGGTATGTCTATCTACATCTAATCTCAATGGTGGGTACTGGTATGTCTATCTACATCCAAATTCACAGGTGGGTACTGGTATATCTATCTACATCTAATTTTACATGTGGGCACTGATGTGTCCATCTACATCTAATCTCACAGATGGGCACTGCTATACCTATGTATATCTCATATGCCAGGTGGGTACTGGTGTATCTATCTACATCTAATTTCAAAGGCGGGCACCGGTATGTCTATCTACATCTAATCTCACAGGTGGGTACTAGTATATCTATCTACATTTAATCTCACAGGTGGTTACTGGTGTGTCTTTCTACATCTGGTATGTCTAGCTACTTCTGATCTCACAGGTGGGTATTAGAGTATCTGACAGGTGGCTATAGGTGTCTCTATGTAAAGCTAATCTCATATGTAGTTATTGGTGTGTTTAATTTGATCAGATATTTCTGTTGGGAATTGATGTGTCTATCGAC
Organism: Bombina bombina; assembly: GCF_027579735.1. Lineage (NCBI taxonomy): Eukaryota > Metazoa > Chordata > Amphibia > Anura > Bombinatoridae > Bombina > Bombina bombina. The sequence continues at coordinate 195,439,294 of NC_069505.1, read as the reverse complement.
ATATAATCTTATAGGTACCTATTGGTTTGCATTATGTAACAAGCATGTAGATCTTGGACATTGTTGTTTACACATGACATGTGAAGGACACACGGGATCTCTCCCAGGAGCACGATAATTACCATATGTAGAGATTCTGGACGCAGGCTTATAAAGTCCCAGAACATGTTGGGATCCTTCAAATGAGTTTGAGGGTTTCTCTTCTGCGCATGAGATAGAGATGGGAACTAGAAAAGAAACAAGAGATACAGATGTCTGTGGTGGTTTGTAATATACAGAGACTATTAGTGCTCTGACACATAGATCAATTTCATTGCACACTTCTTGCTCACTGACTCATATCCAAGGAACTCTCTTCATTCAGGTATTGCTCACTCACCTCTCCTCACTCATTCTTATCTTACTCACTCATATCCCATTCACCTCTCTTCATTATATCTCACTCATCGCTCCTCACTCACTCATATCTCACTCACCTCTCCTCACTCACTCATATCCCATTCCCCTCTCTTCATTATATCTCACTCATCTCTCCTCACTCACTCATATCTCACTCACCTCTCTTTATTCAGTTATATCTCACTCATCTCTCCTCACTTACTCATATCCCACTCACCTCTCTTTATTCAGTTATATCTCACTCATCTCTCCTCACTCACCTCTCTTTATTCAGTTATATCTCACTCACCTCTCCTCACTCATTCTTATCTCACTCACTTATACCCCACTCACCTCTCTTTATTCAGTTATATCTCACTCACCTCTCCTCACTCACTCATATCCCACTTACCTCTCTTTATTCAGTTATATCTCACTCACCTCTCCTCACTCATTCTTATCTCACTCACGCATACCCCACTCACCTCTCTTTATTCAATTATATCTCACTCACCTCTCCTCACTCATTCTTATCTCACTCACTCATATCCCATTCACCTCTCTTTATTCAGTTATATCTCACTCACCTCTCCTCAGTCACTCTTATCTTACTAACCTCTTCTCACTCACTCATATCCCACTCATCTCTTCTCACTCACATCTCACTCACCTCTCCTCACTCATATTTCACTCACCTTTCCTCACTCACTCATACCCTACTCACCTCTCTTTATTCAGTTATATCTCACTCACCTCTCCTCAGTCACTCTTATCTTACTCACCTCACCTCTCCTCACTCACTCATATCCCACTCATCTCTCCTCACTCACATCTCACTCAACTCTCCTCACTCACTCATATCTAACTCACCTCTCCTCACTCACTCATATCTAACTCACCTCTCCTCACTCATATCCTACTCACCTTTCTTTATTCAGTTATATCTTACTCACCTCTCCTCACTCACTCATATCCCATTCACCTCTCCTCACACTTATCTCACTCACTCATATCCCACTCACCTCTCCTCACTCACTCATATCTCACTCACCTCTCCTCACTCAGTCATATCCTACTCACCTCTCTTTATTCAGTTATATCTCACTCACTCACCTCTCCTCACTCACTCTTATCTCACTCACTCATATCCCACTCACCTCTCCTCACTCATATCTCACTCACCTCTCCTCACTCACTCTTATCTCACTCACTTTTATCCCATTCACCTCTCCTCACTCACTCTTATCTCACTCACTCATATCTCACTCACCTCTCCTCACTCACTCATATCTCACTCACCTCTCCTCACTCACTCATATCCTACTCACCTATCTTTATTCAGTTATATCTCACTCACCTCTCCTCACTCACTCTTATCTCACTCACTCATATCCCACTCACCTCTCCTCACTCATATCTCACTCACCTCTTTTCACTTACTCATATCCCACTCACCTCTCTTCATTCAGTTATATCTCACTCACATTTCACTCACCTCTCCTCACTCACTCATATCCCACTTACCTCTCTTTATTTAGTTATATCTCACTCACCTCTCCTCACTCATTCTTATCTCACTCACTGGAAGTATTAGCATAACATGTACAGACTCTTCTCTACCGGGAGTATTAGCATAACCTGTACAGACTCTTTACTACCGGGAGTATTATCATAACCTGTACAGAATCTTCACTACCGGGAGTATTAGCATAACCTGTACAGACTCTTCACTACTGGGAGTATTAGCATTACCTGTACAGACTCTTCACTACTGGGAGTATTAGCATAACCTGTACAGACTCTTCTCTACCGGAATTATTAACATTACCTGTACAGACACTTCTCTACCGGAAGTATTAGCATAACCTGTACAGACTCTTCTCTACTGGGAGTATTAGCATAACCTGTACAGACTCTTTTCTACCGGGAGTATTAGCATAACCTGTACAGACTCTTCTCTACCAGAAATTATTAACATTACCTGTACAGACACTTCTCTATCGGAAGTATTAGCATAACCTGTACAGACTCTTCTCTACTACTCATATCCCACTCACCTCTTTTCACTCACTCATATCCCACTCACCTCTCTTCATTCAGTTATATCTCACTCATATCTCACTCACCTCTCCTCACTCATTCTTATCTCACTCACTTATATCCCACTAACTTCTCTTCACACACTCATATCCCACTCACCTCTCTTCAATCACTCATATCTCACCCACCCCTCCTTACTCACTCATATCTCACTCACCTCTCTTCAATCACTCATATTTCACCCACCTCTCTTCACTCACTCATATCTCACCCACCTCTCCTCACTCACTCATATATCACCTCTCTTCACTCTTTCATATCTCACTCACCTCTCTTCAATCACTCATATTTCACTCACCTCTCCTCACTCACTCATATCCCACTCATCTCTCCTCACTCACTCATATCTCACTCACCTCTCCTCAATCACTCATATCCCACTCATCTCTCTTCACTCAGGTATATGTCACTCACCTCTCTTCATTCAGTTATATCTCACTCACCTCTCTTTACTTTCTCATATCTCACTCACCTCTCCTCACTCACTCATATAACCCTCACCTTTTCTCACTCGCTCATACCCCACTCACCTCTCCTCACTCATATCCCACTCACCTTTCTTCATTTAGTTATATCTCACTCACCTCTCCTTACTCACTTATATTCCACTCACCTCTCCTTGTTCACTCATATCTCACTCACCTCTCCTCCCTCAATCATATCTCACTTACATCTCCTCACTCACTCATTGACTCTCCTCACTCACTCATATCCTACTCACCTTACTTCATTCTGTTATATCTCACTCACCTCTCTTCACTCACTCATATCCCACTTACCTCTCCTCACTCACTCATATCCCACTCACCTCTCTTCACTCATATTCCACTCACCTCTCTTCACTTACTTATATCCCACTCACCTCTCTTCACTCACTCATATCCCACTCACCTCTCCTCACTCACTCATATCTCACTCACCTTTTTTTCTTTCAGTTATATCTCACTCACCTCTCCTTACTCATATCCTACTCACCTCTCTTCACTCAGTTATATCTCACTCACATATATCTCACTCACCTCTCTTCATTCACTCATATCTCACTCACTCATGTATATCTCACTCATCTCTCTTCACTCACTCATATTGCACTCACCTCTCTTCACTCACTCATATCTCAATCACCTCTCTTCACTCTTCTTTCAGTTATATCTCACTCACCTCTCCTTACTCACTCATATCCCACTAACCTCTCTTCACTCAGTTATATCTCACTCACATCTCACTCACCTTCTCACCTTTTCTCAGTCAGTCATATCTCACTCACCTAGGTGATGCACTATTATACTTTTCATACTTACCAGCATGGGGTCTCTGATGAAGAATATTGGGATGTGGTTCATCACAAGGTCCCAGTTGCCGTGTTCTGTGTAGAATTTAACTGCAAAACCACGAGGGTCTCGTACAGTGTCAGCAGTTCCAGCTTCTCCAGCTGTTGGGAAACACCATGTGTAACTAGCAGAACATAACATTGTGAGTGAGCAGTGGGTGAGGGGCTCTGTCACTCATAGGGGAGCTCTCAGGCTAGTTGTTATTCATGATTACTAGTTTTCTATTGCATTCTGTTTGGTACGTTCACCTGAACTTACTGTAAATATGTGATGTCAAAAACAGAACAGTTTGTGATAGGGCTAGAAACCAGCAGATTTACACTTAGAGTAGGGGGTTGCCAAATAAGTATATAGATACAAAACAAATGCTAAAATAAATACAATGAACTTACTATATCAAGATACCAGGGGGACACCATTATTATAGGGGGGTTAATATTATTTGTGTGAGCTACAGTGAAACAAACATTCCAATTATCTTTTGTTTATCTTTTCTTTGTCTATATTCTCTAGTTTGTACTCCAGTGTAGTACAATTTGTGTTCAGCAGCACTTAGTACAAGCATTTAGTTTAATTAATTAGTTAAATAGGTGACTTGTTAGACATCTGAAGAGGGCTAATAACTTCGCAGGAGCATCTGTAACCATAACAGCAAAATTGTTTGATGTTTCTAGAGCTACAGTCTCCACAGTTATGACTGTGTGCACAAAGCATGAAAAGTCTTCATCGGCAAAGAAGAATAGTAGGCAAAAAATGAATAATAGGGTTTTCGAAACACTAACAAGGATTGTGTCCAAACACAAAACTACTGCAGCAAAAGTGACAGCAGAACTCAGGCCTTGTTGCGACAAAAACAGACAGATGAGGACTTCACAAAGCCAACATCCACGAAAGAGCTGCAGTTACCATTTCTAAAAAAAAAAGACTATTCTCCATTAGAAATATTAGCATTTCCTGTACAGACTTTTCTCTACTGGAAGTATTAGCATAACATGTACAAACTCTTCTCTACCGGGAGTATTGGCATAACCTGTACAGACTCTTCACTACCAGGAGTATTAGTATAACCTGTACAGACTCTTCACCACCGGGAGTATTAGCATAACCTGTACAGACTCTTTACTACCGGGAATATTAGCATAACCTGTACAGACTCTTCACTTCCGGGAGTATTAGCATAACCTGTACAGACTCTTCACTACCGGGAGTATTAGCATAACCTGTACAGACTCTTCACTACCGGGAGTATTAGCATAACCTGTACAGACTCTTCACCACCGGGAGTATTAGTATAACCTGTACAGACTCTTCACCACCGGGAATATTAGCATAACCTGTACAGACTCTTCACTACCGGGAGTATTAGTATAACCTGTACAGACTCTTCACTACCGGGAGTATTAGCATAACCTGTACAGACTCTTCACTACCGGGAGTATTAGCATAACCTGTACAGACTCTTCACTACCGGAAGTATTAGCATAACCTGTACAGACTCTTCACCACCGGGAGTATTAGCATAACCTGTACAGACTCTTCACTACCGGGAATATTAGCATAACCTGTACAGACTCCTCACTACCGGGAGTATTAGCATAACCTGTACAGACTCTTCACTACTGGGAGTATTAGCATAACCTGTACAGACTCTTCATTACTGGGAGTATTAGCATAACCTGTACAGACTCTTCTCTACCAGAAGTATTAACATTACCTGTACAGACACTTCTCTATTGGAAGTATTAGCATAACCTTTACAGACTCTTCTCTACCGGAAGTATTAACATTACCTGTTTAGACTCTTCTCTTCCGGGAGTATTGGCATAACCTGTACAGACTCTTCTCTACCGGAAGTATTAACATTACCTGTACAGACTCTTCTCTACCGGAAGTATTAACATTACCTGTACAGACTCTTCTCTATCAAAAGTAAATTTCCTGTACAGACTCTTCCCTACCGGAAGTATTAACATTACCTGTACAGACTGTTCTCTACCGGAAGTATTAACATTACCTGTACAGACCCTTCTCTACCGGAAGTATTAAAATTACCTGTACAGACTCTTCTCTACCGGAAGTATTAACATTACCTGTACAGACTCTTCTCTACTGGAAGTATTAACATTACCTGTACAGACTCTTCTCTACCTGAAGTATTAACATTACCTGTACAGACTCTTCTCTACTGGAAGTATTTATATTAACTTTACAGACTATTCTCTACCAGAAGTATTAACATTACCTATAAATACTCTTCTCTACCTGAAGTATTAACATTACCTGTACAGACCCTTCTCTACCGGAAGTATTAAAATTACCTGTACAGACTCTTCTCTACCGGAAGTATTAACATTACCTGTACAGACTCTTCTCTACTGGAAGTATTAACATTACCTGTACAGACTCTTCTCTACCTGAAGTATTAACATTACCTGTACAGACTCTTCTCTACTGGAAGTATTTATATTAACTTTACAGACTATTCTCTACCAGAAGTATTAACATTACCTATAAAGACTCTTCTCTACCTGAAGTATTAACATTACCTGTACAGAATTTATTCTACTGGAAGTATTACAAATTACCTGTATAGACTCTTCTCTTACGGAAGCATTAACATTACCTGTACAGACTATTCTTTACCAGAAGTATTAGCATTTCCTGTACAGACTCTTCTCTACCAGAAGCATTAGCATAGCCTGTACAGACTCTTCTCTACCAGAAGTATTAACATTGCCTGTTCAGACTCTTCTCTTCTGGAAGTATTAACATTACCTGTACAGACTCTTCGCTTCCCGGAAGTATTAACATTACGTGTACTGAATCTTCTCTACCGGAAGTATTAACATTACCTGTACAAACTCTTCTCTACCAGAAGTATTAACATTACCTGTACAGACTCTTCTCTACCTGAAGTATTAAATTTACCTGTACAGACTCTTCTCTACCTGAAGTATTAACATTACCTGTACAGACTTTTCTCTACTGGAAGTATTAAAAATTACCTGTATAGACTCTTCTCTTACGGAAGTATTAACATTACCTGTACAGACTCTTCTTTACCAGAAGTATTAGCATTTCCTGTACAGACTCTTCTAATTCTTAGGCAACTTAACAAAAAACTTTGTTAGGCAACTTAACAAAAAACTTTGTTAGAAGTATAACCTTTACCTGTACAGACTTTTCTCTATTAGAAGTATTACTGTTACCTGTACAGGCTGTTCTTTATTAGAAATTACAGTAAATACCACTCTAAAGGGATATTGCACTTGGGGGAGCATTAACACTTGAAACAATAGTGTACATAAAAAGCAATCTATATAATGCACATAAATTAAAATATAAGAATATAAAACATTAGTTAATATCTGATAGGATAAAAAAAATCATTTTAAAATGGGGACTTGCATACAAAAGAGGAGGACAAGTCTGTCTATTTTGACTGTTTCCTCAGACATTAAGAGGAAACGGCAACAATAGATAGAGAAGCGCATTAAATAACTGATTAAAAGTTGTTTTTATTGTGTGTGACTTGTACAATGCTCTAAACGTTTAAATCTTAAGTTAAGTTTGGAGGATGACTGCCTTTTGAAGGCAACATCCAGAAGGAAATACTGGAGTGGTAAATACTGGAGTACATTCAGCTGGGGTCCGAAAGAGCCAATCTGCCTTTATAGCACCCATCTCTGATGAAGCGGATGTACGCATGAGCGAAATGCGTCAGTTGGAGTTTACCCTGTGTGTTTATTGAAGCCTGCTCCATAATAAACCATTGGATTTACAGTGAGACCCAGTGTTTTCCTTTCCTCATCTCATTTATAGCACCTTATATTCAGTGCCAACTAAGGGCTAACTTCCATTAAGCCATAAGTAGGTTTGCATGCGCTTGCCAAATGATAAATATGCTGTTGGAAGCAATTGTATTCATCAACTGCTTCCAATGGCGCGTTATATCTCAATTTCGGCAATTGGACTCTGGCTGCTGAAAACATTTTCGTGTCCCATAGAAAGTATTAGAAGCCGCTAATCTATAAATTATACCAGGTTTCCAATGAAAACGCAAACCGTTAATATACTGTCAGAGGCTGTCAATACATTAACAAAAATTACACCCAGCTCAACTAGGTGTAAAAGAGGAAAAATTAGCTTTTTAAAGCCTAGTTCCCTTTGAAATCTAACCCGCCTCCCAAAAATAAACCTGACACGTAAAAACCCCTATACCTGACATCCCCCAACATCGCAACCAATAATAAAATATATTAACCTCTAAACCGCCACCCCCACAACGCAAAGTACCTAATTAACCTATTAACCCCCAAACCGCCAACCCCCCACATTGCACAGTACCTAATAAATGTATTAACCCCAATCCACCATCCCCCACAACCCATCTAATAATAAAATGTATTAACCTCTAAACCGCCACCCCCTACAACACAATCTACCTATTTAAACTATTAACCCCTAAACTGCCAACCCTCCACAATGCAAAATATCAATCTAATCACTAAGCCCCCTAACCTAACACCCCTTAAATTAACCCCAATCAACTACAATTACATAAAATTACTAGTGGGAATTAAACTCCTGGCCACTAGGAGGAGGCAAATAACACCCCAGCAAAGCTTCAAGTATCCCTCCCACTTCCCATAATCCCCCAGTCATTTAGCTGAGGGAATACGGAAAGAGAGGAGGAAACAAAGGGTATAGAGGTGCCTAAAGTTAAAAAAAAAGACAAATAAATTTAGCAAGCCATCTTGAATTCAGATAAGGACGGGTCGTGGACTCTCCATGCCAGGAAAGAAAATAATTTATCAGGTAAGCATAAATTTAGTTTTCTTTCCAATGGCATGGAAAGTCTACAAAATCCATTTTAATTACTAGTGGGGACCAATACACAAGCTAGAGGACACAGAATGGAAAGAGAGGGAGAAACAAGACAGGTTGCCAAAACTGAGGGCACCACCGCTTAAAGAACCTTTCTCCCAAAAGAAGCCTCAGCTGAGGCAAAAACATAGAATTTGTAAAATTTAGAAAATGTATGTAACGAGGACCAAGTGGCCGTCTTGCAAATTTGCTCCACAGAAGCCTAGTTTTTAAAGGCCCAGAAAGAAGAGACTGCCCAGGTTGAATGAGCCGTAATCTTCTCAGGAGGTTGTTGCCCAACTGTCTCCTAGGCCAACCGAATGACTCTCCTCAACCAAAAGGAAAGTAGTTGACGTGGCCTTCTGGCCCTTACGCTTGCCAGCAAAAACTACAAAAAGGGCAGAAGATTGAAGAAATGTCCTTAATAGCCTGGAGATAGAATTTTAAAGCATGAACCACATCCAGGTTATGTAACAGACGTTTTTTCTTAGAAGAAAAATTAGGACACAAAGGCCTCTATTTAACAAAGTCTGGCGGACCTGATCCAACAGTGCGGATCAGGTCCACCAGACCTCGCTGAATACGGAGAGCAATACGCTCTCTGTATTCAGCATTGCACCAGCAGCTCACAAGAGCTGCTGGTGCAACGCCGCCCCCTGCAGACTCGCGGCCAATCGGCCGGCCAACAGGGAGTTGTCATTCAAACCGATCGTACTCAATCAGGTTGATTTCCGGCAATGTCTGTCCGCCTGCTCAGAGCAGGCGGACAGGGTTATGGAGCTGCTGTTCCATTCGGAGCTTGATAGATAGGCCCCAAAGAAGAAAAAACAATTTCCTGATTGATATTGCGGTCTTTAACCATCTTAGGAAGAAATCCCAATTTGGTACGAAGGACCGCCTTATCAGCATGAAAAATAAGATAAGGGGGATTACACTGTAGAGTCGCAAGTTATGAGACCCTACGAGCAGAAGAAATAGCTAGCAAAAACAAAACTTTCCAAGACAACAATCTAATATCAACAGAATGCATAGGCTCAAATGGAGCCTGTTGCAGAACCCAAAGAACAAGGTTAAGGCTCCAAGGAGGAGCAACTAGTTTTAAAACAGGCCTGATTCTGCTGCATATATCATTGCTTAATTACTAGTATTTTTCTCCTTCCTATATTTGTAAGCCATTCATATGAACTGGATAATAGATCTGTGTGTCACTTTCTTTTAATTTTCTTTTTATTGTTATTAATTGAATAGGGACATTAACGGTTAAGATGCTGATGCTTTTGTAATACTATATAAGAGGATATCGTATGTAGCGTCAGCAGTCTATGAGTAAGCACCACTAGGGGGCACGAAACGCGTCAGACCTTCTTGTCCTTGTGTCAGGTTAGGTGAAGTCCCGAATCAGACCCGAATGCTAGAATGATAATTAACAACACACTAGCACACTGAGTATAAACCAGAACCTGACCCCACGTCAGCCTCACTGGAAAAGAATAATACAAGGTGAGATGTTACTCCATAATCCAAGTAATACCACAAATATGCTTGATTGAAGATAAGGGGTCAGGATTAAACGTAGTCAGGCAGGTAAGGATTTTGTAATGGTAAATCAGGCAGCAAAATATCGTCAGGTTTGAAGGGGTTAAACAGAGACGTGGTCAGGCAAGCAAAGTTTGTTAACAGTAAATCAGGCAGCAAAGTATCCTCAGGTTTGAAAGGGCTAAACAGAGACGTGGTCAGGCAAGCAAAGTTTGTTAACAGTAAATCAGGCAGCAAAGTATCCTCAGGTTTGAAGGGGTTAGACAGAGACGTTGTCAGGCAAGCAAAGTCTGTTAACAGTAAATCAGGCAGCAAAGAATCCTCAGGTTTGAAGGGGTTAAACAGAGACGTGGTCAGGCAAGCAAAGTCTGTTAACAGTAAATCAGGCAGCAAAGTATCCTCAGGTTTGAAGGGGTTAAACAGAGACGTGGTCAGGCAAGCAAAGTCTGTTAACAGTAAATCAGGCAGCAAAGTATCCTCAGGTTTGAAGGGGTTAAACAGAGACGTGGTCAGGCAAGCAAAGTCTGTTAACAGTAAATCAGGCAGCAAAGAATCCTCAGGTTTGAAGGGGTTAAACAGAGACGTGGTCAGGGAAGCAAAGTTTGTTAACAGTAAATCAGGCAACAAAGTATCAAAATTAGTACTCACAAAGCCACAGCAAGGAAAAACAAACGGACATCAGGTGAAGGACACGCCGGAATTTGAACCTGGAGTGATGTCAGCAAAATGGGATGGCTTCAGGGAGCGTGTCAGCAGAGTGAGACAGCTTCAGAGGCAAAGGATGCTGCTAAGCAACGCAGCAACAGAGCCTCAGAAGCGAGGAGCGTGACATTGCCCCCCCTCTCAAGGACCCCTCCGGGGAACCCGACCAGGTTTAGAAGGATTTCTCTTGTGGAACTGTTTCACCAACGTAGGGGTATGTATTTGAGAAGCGGGTTCCCAGGAACATTCAGTAATGGAATACCCCTTCCAATGAACCAAGTAATACAAGCGGCTATCCCGTAAATTGGAATCCAAAATTTGACTGACCTCAAATTCTGAAGCGCCATCAATAAGCAAAGGTGGAGGAGGTTTGACTTTGGTGGAGAAACGATTCTTCACTACATGTTTCAGAAGAGACACATGAAACACAGGGTGAATCTTCAAAGTCTTGGGCAAGGCCACACGGTATGCAGAAGAACAAACTTTGGATACAATTCTGAAAGGTCCGATGTATTGGGGTCCCAATTTAGTACAGGGTTGTTTAAGATGAATGAATTTAGTAGACAACCACACCTTATTTCCTGTACGATAAATAGGAGCTATACAGCGTTTGCGATCAGCAAACTTTTTATACTTCTTTGCAGAGAGGAGAAGGATCTGTGAAATTTTATGCCAATGCTTGCAGAGATCTTTAATGGCTCGATCAGCTCCAGGAACTGTAGAAGTACTGGTGGAAATAGGAAAAGTTCTTGGTTCAAATCCATAAGCAGGCTTAAAATGAGATGTCTGTAAGGAGGAATTGAGACAAGAATTGTGAGCCAGTTCAGCTAAAGGAAGAAGTTGGGACCAATTAAAATGTTGATGGTTGACATAGTGACTGAGGAAAGATTCAAGAGATTGATTAACACGTTTTGTTTGTCCGTTGGACTGAGGGTGGTGAGCAGTAGAAAGAGAAATGTTGATTCCGAATTGTTTACATAGGGATCTCCAAAATCATGAGACAAACTGAACACCACGGTCAGAAACGATGTCCAAAGGGAATCCATGTAAACGAGTGACATGTAGGATGAATAGCTCAGAGAGCTTCCGAGCGGAAGGCAATCCGGGTAACGGAATAAAATGGGCTGTTTTGGAAAACCTGTCCACAATTACCCAAATAGTAT